>NC_050534.1:5921760-5927169 GCF_002922805.2 Oryzias melastigma
TGTTTTCATTTCTGGAAGGTGTAAAAACAAGTCAAACAACAACTTTAATATCAACTTTATGATATAAAAAAAGCTTAAAAAAATAATCAAACAAACAAAAAAAACAACAACA
This sequence comes from Oryzias melastigma, assembly GCF_002922805.2. Classification (NCBI taxonomy): domain Eukaryota; kingdom Metazoa; phylum Chordata; class Actinopteri; order Beloniformes; family Adrianichthyidae; genus Oryzias; species Oryzias melastigma. The sequence continues at coordinate 5,921,873 of NC_050534.1, forward strand.
GCAGGCTCCAGTAATAAGTTCATAATTCTTACCCCATTGACATTAAATAAGCATACTCCATTAAATAAGCATACGATCTATCAATTGGGAGAGAATATGGTCTTACCGAGAATTCTTATTTTAAAAAAAAAATTTACAGACATATTTACTCAAGCTAAAATTACTTTGCTAATACAAACTTCCTTGATAAGATTATTTTTTACATGCAAGTCGGGCCTTTTTACTTCCTTAAGACAAGATTTTGCAATGTAGGTCAAATGAATTCATTATCTATTAAAAAAATATATATATATATTTTAAGAGAAAGAAACCAAAAAGGAACAACTTTTTTTTAACCTAAATCAAATGGTTGAATCTGTTTTAAGGCTGTTTTTCTCCAGCATGGATATACTTTAAACATTAGGCAGAACTTTGCATTGGTAAGACTTATTGGTTGAGTAATGACCTTAAGATTTAGCCCTTTGCGGGTTGTTTTTTTCCATTTTTTTGTGCAACATATTTGTGGTTTTATTTTGAAGGGACGCCAGGAGGCGCTCAACAGGAAGTTGTCAGTCAAGCTAGCGTGGAGGGCTGAATTCGCCTCGTGTCTTCCAAAATGGTGAAACTAAAGTTAAAGTTATAAAAAATGAAAGTTTGCCATATCCCATAGCACCTGGTTGATGAGGGAACGAGGTTTGTAATAATTTGTGTTTTGGCAGCTTTTTAGTTCTGTTTTTTCTCATAATTTTACGTTGTTAGCACATTATAATTTTGCCCAGTAGGTTGCACTGTGATGCCAAGCTAATGCTGAGTCATAGTTTGAAATGTACGGTAATAGTATGATTTATATCTTGTTTACACAGAAAGGAACATATTTTTATTGTGAAATAAATTTGTTAAAATATAGTGATTTAGTTTAATCAAAATTGTCAAAGTTATAAATTAATGGTGTAAAGTTTTAAGGTTTAGAATAAAACAAAAGTGTTGAATTGGTTAATACAACAACTGTAAGAGATGCAAAAATGTATTTTTTATTTTTATTTTTTGTAGCTCTTACGGTGTGTTCACATACATGGCCTAATGAAGGGTTGCCAACTTTTCAACAGAGGATGGATGCTACAAGAGGTATTGAGCTTTTCCATTTATTTATTTATTTTCATTTCCACAAAAATGAAAGATCTTGCACAAGTTATTTCACTATAAGGAAATTAAAGGGAACAGAACGAAGAAAACTTGGGTTTTTTTGCCCCTTTTACATCATTTGAATAAGATAAGTAAATTCCAAAGAAAAAATGAAATATATACACATATTCAAATCATTACATACATACAAAAAAATAAGAAAAGAAAATTAAAAAATATATTAAAAATAGACCAAAAAATGGTGATGAATATTCTACTGCATGTTTACAAAGTCAAGGCCCTCTGGGTAAATAAATCCAGCCCTCCTGTTAATTTTATTTATGTTATTAATGGCCCGATGTTATCTTGCGCTTATACTTATATAATTATATAATAACTTGTATAATTTGGACAAAATATATTTTATGTAGCGTAAAATATTATTTAAGGTTTAAGTTGATTTATTCTGGAATGATATTCCTGTCTGTTTTTATTCATAGTAATGTAAAAAAGTTACATTTTAAAAATGAAGTTTAATTGTGTTAAATAAATATTTATCCTGTTCGGCCTGTGACCTAAGGTGTGTTTTGGATTTTGGACCCCTGCGTGTTTGAGTTTGACACCCCTGATCAACTGATACTTTACCAAAATCATTGGTGTAGGACTGGCATGAAGAAAACCAGGGTCTGCTTCCCAAAGGGGCGCGATGACTCCATGTGAGTTCCTAGGGAAGACCCTTCATGGTACTGCCTAGCAATGTAGTTAAAGGGTCCCGGATCTGGGTTTTCCTGTGGCAACAAGGAAATAATACAGGGTTTTGTCAGAAAGGGAATCTGATTTGAGAACCAAGAGTGCGGATCACTGAAAGCTGATCTGCTGTGATGACTTCTGACAGGATGTGTCGACTCAAACTGATGACGCTATTAGGATATGCAGTGAAACCTTTGAAAGAAGATTTTAAATCCAGTTGCTATGACTCAACTTCAAGACAAAAAGCGTGTTTGAGATGACCAAGGAGGATGCAGAGCTGCGCAGGGTTAGTTTTTAGCTCAATCATCTCATGTTTGCCATCATTAAAGTATCGGGAGAAAAGGAAGGGTTCAAGGCGCCTACCTAAACCAGCACAGCCAGAAAATAGGTATTGCCCTGGCTGAAAACCACCTTGATGACTACAAACTGTGTCCTGACAGTATCTGGAGTTTGATGTAATGAAGATCAGAAATAACTGGTGCTAAAGGAAGGAAATCTGCATAAAATAAACAATATTTCAAATCACCTGCGATTATGTGTGTTATTGTTTCCTTTAAAAGTTAATTTAAATTTAAATTGTATTTATTTCTCAAGGGCAGTGCACTCAAAATTATCCCAGCGGCTATTCTCTTTATCTGTTGCCCTCTGACAAATGTAAAAAAAAAAAATAATATAAAAGAAATAACAGCACAGATCAGATCAGAGAGGCATATTAAAATTCAACCAAATGCAAAGGACGACCCCCAACTTGCCGTTCTCATACAGTCTCGCCGTTTGCCTTTGTCTCAGGCGCCTTTCCCCACCCTCGCCTGGTCTCAGAGACGATCCAGGTGAGGCGCTGAGTGATCTCAAAAACTTTTATTGCCACCTTGATGAAAGAAAATTTTCACCGACATCATTGTGTATCCCTTAATATTAACCCCTTAAGACCTGAATTCATAAACTAGCTAGGGCTAAAGTATGAGAACAGATTATGTGACATTGATCAGCTTAAACCAGGGGTCGCCAACCTATAACAGTGAAAGAGCCATTTGGGATCGTTTTCTACTGATCAAAACCTACAAGGAGCCACATACTTTAGCCTTTAAGAAACTTTTATTTAGGGCTGGGTTAAAAAATATCCATTTGAATCGATTTGTGCTTAATAGATCAATAATCGATTCACAAAAGATATAAATCGATTTAGCACATAAAGCTAAAGTCCACTAACTTGATGCTAACAATTAATAGAATTTCCAATAATGCTAACATTCGGTTGACCAAAAAATACATTGTTGCCTAAATGAACATCTCTATTTACTTGTAAGCATTAATTTTCCAAACTCTTTTCAGGAAATATTTTTTAAAGTAACTATCTGTGGTCTAAAACATTATTTTTGTCCTTAATACTGTTTTCTTCTTCTTGAATAAAGTGTACTTCTATAGCGTGATCGCCACTTAGTGGCCAAACTGAAACGTCCTCCAGGAGAAGAGAACAATGTTTACAATGTTAATGATCTGAACATTTTTGTTAGAACTTCTCCTTTTGAGAATCTATGTGACACTGTATAATATAAATTGAATCTGAGCTGTTTGCTCAGCTGTTGGACAGGACAAGTTAATAAAAAAAAAATACTATAAAACAAATTATTTTACTAATGTGGAGGCTGGTCCGCCTAGCAATCAGCCTCATTCCCGCCACCTGTTTTCCACAGCATTTAAGCCTCCACCTCCCATTCCTCCTCGCCAGAAGGTCACCCACGTTCTCGTGATCAAGCTAAGCAAAAACCTGTTTCTCGCCAAGCCTGCAACATTAGCACACCAAGCCTGCAACGCCAAACCTGCAACGCCTACCTCGCCAAGCCTGCAACATTAGCAACGCCAAGCCTGCAACATTAGCAACGCCAAGCCCGCAACGCCAAGCCTGCAACGCCAGCCTCGCCAAGCCTGCAACGCCAGCCTCGTCCTTACTAAGCAACCCTCCAAGCCCGCCTCTCTCTCTCTCGTCGTCCTGCCTGTTCCGCTCGCCCCTCTAACTGCCTCTTTCGCCCTGCCTCTGCCATTCTCTCTCCACCAGCGAGGAGCTTCACGTGCTTGTGCCACTTCTCTCCGGCTTCACCTCAACGCTTCCCCGGAGTCGCTAAGCTGCTCGCTAGCGCCATTCCTCCGAACTGGAGAGAGAGCCGTATTGCAGGATCATTGTAATAAAACTCTTTCATTGATTTCCCTCTGGTCCTGAGTCATTGCATCCTGGGGTACCCTCAAGTGTTCTCCCTAATTCCTGACAACTAATGCATTTTATAGTATGTGAACTGTATCAGATTAATATAAATGTATAAAAATTATTAAGTAATTATTAATGTATTCCCTAACAAATGTGTATACATGTGTAAACTTAAACTTGAATTGAATTAAAGAATCGAAAATAATCGGAATCAAATCGATTCAGGCTCTTGTGAATCGAATCTAATTGTTTCTGTAAATTATAACCGATACCCAGCCCTATTTTTATTTTAATTAATGGCCTTATTTTTTTAACAATGTCTATGTTTTGGCACAAACAAAAGCAAAAATATAAAAAGAAACTAACATCTCTCAAAATCTTATTTATTTATTTATTTTTTTAACGTTTGACAGAAGCTCAAATAACTTATTTTATAAAAGATGCTTGGTGCTAAACAGGATCATCTCAGTGCAGCTCTTGGCAGCTGGTAACAAATGTTGTGCAGCATAAGATGATATATGCTTTTAACCCATAAAAGATCAAAAGTTTTACCAATTTTTTGCTTTGCAAACAAAATCTGTTTATTCTGGAGGTAGCGTTTGAGCAAACAGGGATGTGAAAACCTATGTAGTTTACCATCTATGTGCACCTCAGCCATCATTTCATAAATTTAACTAATCTACATTAAATAAATGCTAATTAAGTAATACTCACTTAAAAAAAATGCTATTTTCTTTTTCTTTTCATTTTTTGTTATTTTTTCCCCTCTTTGTTTCATCAGTCTTACATTGCTGGGTTTTGTTATTTTAGTTTGGAGTTGGATCTTGGTAGTCTTAGTTTGTGGGATTTGTTTATTTGTTTTCTTTAGGTAGTTTTGGTTAGACAGCCATTAGCAGGGAGCTCCTGACTCAGACGGTCGACATGTCTGGGTCAGCAGTCTCTCTGATTTATTTTATGTTTTTCCAAGGAGCCTTCATTGAGAGATAAAAGAGCCACATTGGGCTCTGGAGCTGCAGGTTTCAGATCCCTGTCTTAAACCATGTCATATATTTCTGATCCATTTATGAATATTGACTGAAGTATTCCCAGAACACTTAGGCTGAATCTGAATTCTTCCACTACCCCTCTGGGTGTTCCGCATTGCACTGTGCCGTGAAGAAGAAACTAATTTTTTGACGTGGATGTTCTCTGATTCGCAGAAGTTTACATTTAAATGTAACTAATGACTTTTTGTTTCAGCATG
>NC_050534.1:5927261-5931619 GCF_002922805.2 Oryzias melastigma
CGGATGCCCTTCCTGACACAACCCTCTGTATTTATCCGGGCTTGGGACCGGCACAATGAGACCCTGGCTTGGGCCCCCTCGTGGCTAGCTGACTGGCAGCTGTTAATTACCTCATTAAGGGTTAGTTATGCCCTAATTTTATGGATCTATTTTTCCATTAGTCTCTGTTTGGAGGGCTAAATGTAAGGGTAGGGGAAGAATTTGGATTTGGCCTTGGACAGGTGGAAATCAGAAAAGAGTACTTCCACTGAAAATATTCTTTTTTTTTCTGTATCATGCCATAAGAGGAGTAAAATCAACACAATTTAGCAAACTTTGGCTGTGAACAAAACGGTTGCGTCTGACTCTGCGGAGGGTGCTGATACTTCTTTATGCTGTCTATGGATTCTTTTGTCTTCCCATTTTTGCTTTCTCTTCTCTTCACTTTTCCGGACGACCTCTTTGATGGTCCTTCTCCAGCGTATTCTGTCCTCAGCTATCTGCTCCCATCCTACTGGATCAAGATCACCTGACCTCATGTCACGCTTACAGACATCCTTAAAGCGTAGGATAGGTCTTCCTACACGTCTGGAGCTGGTGGTGAGCTCACCATACAGTATGTCCTTGGGAATCCTTCCATCGTTCATCCGTCTGACATGGCCGAGCCACCGGAGGCGGCGCTGGGTGAGCAAGGTGAACATACTTGGTATATTTGCCTGTGCAAGGACAATCTTATTTGAGATATTGTCCTGCCAAACGATTCCCAGGATTTTTCGGAGGTTGCGCAGATGAAAGCTATTGAGCCTACACTCCTGGTATGAGTAGAGACTCCATGTTTCACAGCCATAAAGCAGCATGCTAAAAACGCAAGCCTGATACACCTGTATCTTGGTGTTGATGGTCAACATATGGTTTTCCCAGACCCTCTTTGCCAAGCGAGCCATGGCTGTAGCTGCGTTGCCAATACGTTGGTTCAGTTCAGCATCCAGAGACAGTTTGGAGGACATAGTTGAACCTAGATAGGTAAAATCCTCAACAACCTCAAGAGTGTGGTCTTTTATGGTGATGTTTGGGGTGCTGCTCAAATTAGTAGATTGCCATTTCTTTTTAGTACTTCTTAGTACTTAATAAAGTACTAACACAGAAAATGTTAACTCATTGTACTGTACAGTTTTTGAGTAATTAACCTCTGAAATAAAAAGTGTGACATTGACATAGACTTTTGAAGATTTGTTTGTGAAAAAACTTTTTCATCAAAATAGTAGATCTCTATTCCTTCATGGCACTACTTATTACTTGATAGAGTATTAGCATTGAAAGAATTATGTTTTTTTACTGTCCAGTTTTTAAGTTATCTACTTTTGTGAAAGACTGGTGATCTACCAATTTGGTTGTAGATTACTCTAAAACTATACAAAATTCGTTGATACTTTGTTGGTTAGTACTCGTTCAAGTACTAAGTAGTACTATGAAGGAATGCCCATCAACTAATTTGAAGATCATGTTTTATTCAAGGTGTATAAAAGAGGTAATTTGCGTATTTATAGTGCTTTTTATTAGTGAAGATCACCAAAAGTGCAGGATTAACTTATCACTTACATTAATACATTCATCGAAAGTACTACTATATTTTATTTTGAAGCTCTACACTTTCTATAGGGATCTCAACCTCTGACCATTACCATTGCCCAGAAACTTGAGTGATGTAGAGAAGATCTGTGAGGGGAAGTGGACCAAAATCCCTCAGAAAAAAACCATCAGTGTTCAAACCTGGTGAGAAAACTACAGAAAAGATTTAACCTGTGTAATCACAAACCAAGGCTACTGTACAAAATATTAACATCTTAGGTGTTCAAATACTTTTTTGCAGATGGTGTATATAAATAATGTATTTTTAGAATTGTATTATTGATTATCTGCACAAACCTGTACGACCTTAAAATGTTGTAAAAATGATCACTTGAAAATGTAGATATGAGCAGGATCAATTGAAATAAAGTGTTTAACTATATTTATCTGTTAGTTCACTGGAAGAAATCACAAACAAAATCAGCATTTTTAAATAGATAAATATAACTTATAACTAATATTAAAAGGTAAATTGGGTGCACACGTGTAGAAGACAAGAAGAATTAAGTGTGGTGGCCCCGCTTTTGCAGGAAGGGGCAGATCCGTCAGTTTTTCCTGAGCAGACTGAGGGCTTTTGATGTGTGCTGCAGCCTGCTCTTTGTTTCACCAGGAGAGAAGTCACATCATGAGAGCAAGAACTACAGGAGAGACAGAATAACTGTTAGTTCTGTTCTGTGTAGAGTGTTGACCTCGCATGAAGATTCAGTCGAGAAGAGTCTGGAAATAAAATGTACTTTATCATGGATAACATCAACTATACTGTATGATTGTGAGTTGACGACAGATTCCTCTGGCTGTGGTGTAGAACTTCATTTATTGCAAAGAGGACCTATATCATTCTACATCTGCAGTATAGTGAATAAGGCTGAGTATCGCCAATAATTTCCAGAATTAATTCAGTTTACTTCACCAGAGAGTGTTATTTGGTTCCTATTTTTTTTCAGTTCTTTCAATCCTCTCAATTCAATTCTAACTTAGAACGTCTGTGATTGTTAGTGGGATTACTTACATTGTTAGTTAGTTTTTTGTTTGGTTCTCCAATTTGCACTTGTTCAAAACAAAAAATTGAAAAATTTTTTAAAATTTCTTTTACTTTCGAGTATACAGATATGACAGATTGATTTGAATCGATTTAAGCTTAATAGATCAATAATCGATCCATAAAAATAGAGATTGATTTAGCACATAAAGCTAAAGTCCACTAGCTTGATGCTAATTCAATTTCCCATAAGACAGCTAAGGCTAACTCTTGGTCGATCTAAACATACATTCCTGACTAAATGAACATCTTTATAAACTCAAAGGCGTGAATCTTCCAAACTCTTTTAAGGAAATATTGTTTTGAAGTTATCATTTGTGATCTAAAACAGTTTTTTTGTCATACTTTCTTCTTCTGGAATAAGGTGTAATGCTATAGTGTGATCGCCACCTGGTGGTCAAACTGAACACCTCCAGGAGATTCAGAAGAATGTTTACAATATTAATGATCTGAACATTTTTGTTAGAACTTCTCCTTTAGATAATCCATGTAACACTGTATGATATTAACAATCTCATTATTTCACTAATACATTTTACAGAATGTGAACTGTATCAGATTAATATAAATATATTCAAATCATACAGTAGAATAATAATGTATTTCTTAACAAATGTGTATAAATGTGTAAACTCAAAATTACATTTAATTGAATGATCAAAAGAATAAAAAAAATCGAATTGATTCAGACTCTTGTGAATCCAATCGTTTCTGGATACCCAGCCCTAATCTACTATATGTTTAGAAGATAATAATAGTAATATGATACAGTTAAAATACTGTAAAATTACTTTGAGTCTCAAACAGAGAAGCTCCAACAATTGTTCTGCCTCTCCTGGAAGGTGTTTCAGTTTGACCACCAGGTGGCGATTGCGCTATAGCATTACGCCTTATTCCAGTAGAAGAAAAGAAAATGAACAAAAAAAATCTGTGCTTTAGACCACAAATAATTCCTTTAAAAAATCCTTAAAATAGTTCGTAAAATTCATGCCTGTAAGCATATAAAGATTTTCATTCAGTCAGCAACGTATATTTACGTCGGCCGAGTGTTAGCATTAGCCATCCTATCGGAACAGCTGATGCCAATTATACGTTAGCATCAAGCTAGAAGACTTTAGGATTATGTGTTAGATTGATCTCTGCTTTTATGGATCGATTATTGATCTATTAAGCTTTAGGGCTTCGACAATTAGTCGACTAATAATTGACTATTAAAATAGTTGACAACGAATTTAATAGTGGATTAGTCGTTACTTAATATTATATGGTGTCAGTGTAGTAAAGTTGAACAAAATTGTGAGTGTTCAGCACCAAAAACTGCTATTTTTTTATTTGAATATGAAGAAAATTAAGCTTAAAATGGCATTTCTGAGTATTTCTTTATTGAAATTGGTTGTGAGTTTGATTATTTTATTGTCTTATCTGGTGTTTTTATGGTTTTATGTAATTTATCTGTATTTTTTCTGGAATTGTTTTAACATTTTTGCTGCGTCTTTATTGACCTTTGAAGTTTAATGTGCACCGCCTTTTTTAGCCGAGGTCATTTTAAGGCGCCATATAAATCAAATGAACGTAAACTTAAATTTGAGCTAACTAAGAGTGGATGAGGAAATGATGTCTAAAAAAGGGAATATCTGTGTTGTAGGTTGTAGTTTGAGGGGTTTTAAGCTAGTGGAAGAGTTTGTGAACAAAGAAGCTCTCAGCAATGGGG
>NC_050534.1:5931662-5931944 GCF_002922805.2 Oryzias melastigma
ACTCATAGGTGAATTTTTAAAGAACTACTGACACTCTGCAGAAACTATGATGCATGTTTTTTGATTTAGTATAAAAATGCTATATTTATAAATCAACTATTTTACAATAGTTCAAAAGATGATTGAAGAGGGACCACTCTATCAATTTCTTATGGGGGTTTAAATGTTTTGTTTGCAAACTGGCTTCAAAGCTTTTGCATATTGTTTCATTTTTATGATCTTTCTTTTTATGGTCTTTCATGTGTTTTTTCTTTGCGATAAAAACTGACAGGAGTGACTTAT
>NC_050534.1:5932007-5954076 GCF_002922805.2 Oryzias melastigma
GAGTTTGCGATCAAGTGACTTATTATTTAACCCACAAGTGGCACAAAAAAAAAGACACAATGCCACACCATGCGATGCTTAAAGAACAGATTTATTGAAAGGAAAGAACAATCAGGAAGAGAACTTCAGTGTTTGATTAAGAGAAAGAACAAAGATAACATCTTCATTTTATTTTCAGATCAGCTTTAAAGATTAGCTTGGAAAAAAATGTGCTTCTGTTTTACTCGTTTTTGCATATTTTGCAGTCGCAGGTTTTAACATACTCATAGTTGATTGTTTTCTTGGAGTTGTCTTTGCAACTTAGCTCCATTGATCTCTTCTCCGACTCCAGCGTCTCACAGCATTTGCAGACCTGATGCACTTCCAGGACACCAGATTTCATCATACTGTTGGTGCTGGAAAATTTGTGTTAAAAGAAAATAAGTGACGATTAAATCTCCAAAAACATTAACAAAAATTGAAAATAAGGAGTCTTCTCACCTGGGCTGACTATAGCACTGACCCATGCATACAGGGACTTCTATAACAGCAGTACAGTTCTCTACAGTGGTGGTTATGTTTGTCAGTGTGGGAGAGCACTGTGGTTTGCGTGAGGTGCCTGGACAGAAAAACAAGAAAACGTGAGAAAACTTTTAAGGTTTCATGAATGTATATATATATATATATATATATATATATATATATATATATATATAATGTATATAAAATATACAGTGACTTGAAGTTGAAAATTAGATTATAGTACAATATAAAAATATCCCTGAATGCATTCCTGTACAAATAAATTGATCTTACATGTGAAACAACATTTCTGGTCATCCCAAACCTTGTCCTCCTGAAAAAGAAAAAAAATCTGTCAATTATTTTGTAAAAAGTTTAATTTTTTCGAAATCACTTGACTCAACAAGAGTGAAAATAATGACCCAAACTCTTACATCAAGGCAGTTCTGTGCATTACAAACTGTTTTCTCTGTCTTGATGCCATCTAGTGTGCAGCTGAGGGACATGCAAGGATAGTTGGTGTCTTTCCATTGGTCTCCCACCTACACAAGCACACACAAAATAATGAATGTCTGCAAGAGGTCTGAGCATCTTGGTGACTAAAAAGAAAGGAATAACCAGAATTAACTTACCTTGTACGTCCTTCCCTGATAAGTGCAAGTCTTCTCAACTGAAGAGAAGAAGTACAAATCATGAATTAAAATTTGACTCTTATTTTTGCAGCTTCCTAGCCACATTTATTCATAAATAAAAATTCCTTACAACATTACATCTGATGCAACAATTTTATTTTTATAGTTTATAGATAGTTATTAACTTCAACAGTTAGTCTTAGATAATATATTATTATAATAACAGTTATTCTAAGTTACAGTGATGCATTAAAAAATGAGAATACAAAAAAGGAAATTTAAGCTCTTACCGCAAATATAGCAGCAAGACTCATTCACCAGAATCTCATTGGGTTTACAGATAGGTGGGTTTTTTTCTGGTATTTTCTCACACTTTTCCGTTACAGTTTGGTTATCACATTCGCATAGAAAACAGTCGGTCACCCACTTTTCACCAGGCTACAAAGCAAAAAGAATATATGAATGAATTAGAGCTGTACATTAAACCAATTGACATTTTTAATGAACCGCAAAGAATTTACCAGTTTGGGTTCTCCTAATGGTCCTTTGCAAACTGAGAAGAAAGGAGAACACATACAGCATGTTTATTTTAAAGACTTTAAGCAAACTCCTTGTAAGGCAGAGTACTTACACTGACAGTCTTTTACACAGGTGTTTGAGTGTGCTGCTGATCTTATTTGGCCTTTGGGGCAAAAGCAACCTGCACTGACACTATCAAGGGAGTCTCCTTTGTGACGTTCTCTGCATGGACCATTGAACAAAGTAGAACATTTAATGCATAACTAATCAATGGATTCTGCAAATTGAGTAAGATAGATGTTTATTTTCATACCCTCCAGCGCAGTAGTCATCATTAGTATTTCGGCATTCTTCGTAAACCAATCCTTCTGGGCAACTGGTCGCTAAAACATTACCAAGAAAATTTAAGCTTTTGCACAACACGATGACCAAAAGTTATTGTGAAGATCGTCTTTGGGTTTTTAGACTTTAAGTGCGAAAAAAGCACTTACGACAAGTTCCATTGGTGAAGTTTCTCCAGTCAACACAATAACCTGCATTTTTACAATCTTCAGCAGCTTTCTCCAGAGCAGAACAAGAAGCATTTTTGTCAGGGCAGCCGTCAAATTCGCAGTTCGTGTGTATGACCGTCAAATTGACTTTTTTTCTGCAATCTGAAAAGACTCTGGGAGAGAAGATTCAATTAATGCCAAAAAGCTATTATCATGACAAAAATTTGTTTTGAACCCTTTTACAAACACGGGTCTGTCTGAATTACGTGTCCGTTGTGTGTACACAAGAATCATTTATCAATATTTATAATATTTATTTATAGTATTTATTTTCATTTATCTATCTGAATATTTACATTGCCTGAGTCACGTTGCATCTGACGCATTGTGCCTTTGATCAGTTTGTGAGAGTTTATCGCTGTGAGTCTTTACAACCCGTTGTATTCCCCCCACTCACTCTTTGGAGCTTCCAAGACTGTCCAATAAATCATAAGTTTCCCCCTATCCCACTTGTGAGAAATCCAATTAGATACACACAACTTCAACCTCTTCCACAGACAGCTTGGCCAGACACACTAGCCTCCACTTCCCCCATGGCTTGTTGGTGTATCCAACCGCGTGGATTCCGTCTGGGCAGGAGGGAATGGCTATCCCGTTTCTTAGTGTGGAAACTTTTTTCTCAATCAAATTCAAACACCATCTTATCAGAACAATTTCTAAGAGAGTAAAATGTGGTGTGGTGCACAAGAACCAAAAATGTAGGCTCAGAGGAAGTAAAGGATAAAAGCATCATTCAGCTCCTCAACAAGTGCCAAAAGACTAAGAAGAAGAAAGAAAAGACAAATGTATAGCACTGCATTTGACATGCTAGACGATAATGCACTAAAACAGTGTATATAACTCCAGCCTCCATTTTCCCTATGGACAACCCAAGTTTAATTTTAAAAGTACAAAAACATCATTAATGGCACAAAAGATATGATGCATGTAACTAGGAAGACGCATCGCAGACGGGCCACTGTAAATCAGGTGTAAGTGGACTACAAGTACTGGTATACTTGTAGTATAAGTGAAGCAGTATCCCAGAAGTTTACCTTTTATATACTATTTATATATTCTTAACTTAAAATGTTACAATTTAGTCTAAAGAAGTGTTCAGTTAGTATACTTCCTGCACTACACATACATTGTCTTTATAGAATACTTGCTAGACTTATATTGAAGTATACTAAATTAAATAAACTGTAAGTGTACTACTACTACTTTTCGCTTAGGAACACCTCACACATAATTAAAACTAGAACATTTGAAACTTACTGGTGGTTAAGAAGATCACAAAGATTGTTTGTTTCATTGCAAAGTGTGTGTGGGCTGGGTGGGGTGGGTATGTTACAAGGTACATCCTTCGATGAACAGGATGGCTTCTGAGGGTCATGATATACCCAGCTATGTGAAGTCTTTTCACAGCAGGTATCATCCTCCACTTTACCACCTCTACGAACACATGAACCTGGAGCCCCACACTCACCTAAAAAAGATTTAATTGGGTTGCTTAGTGCAAAATATGCATTGGATTGTGTTATTTAGAATGATAATTTACAACTAAATACAATTGAGGGAAAGAATAAAGGTTGTGTTGGAAAGATGAAACTTGTTGCTGAAAATCTTACCGCACTGTCCCTGGACTTTGTTGTGGAAAAATTCCATGGCTAAACTGACAACCAACGTATTATAAGGAGTAAGAGAAATAAAGGACCGAATCTCTGGAAGATGGATAAACACTTTCTTCTTTGTGGACTCGAACCTTAACCCATCCTTTTCAAAAGGTGGCTGAATGGTCACACTGTTGAGGGTGGCCTGAGACAGATTACAAAAACAAGTTTTGAGTCATTTACAAATGCATATGTATATGTACATGTATGAAAAAAGAAAGAAAGAAAAAGTTGTTTACCTGCACTTCCTCTTTTTCATTTGCATTTGTATATATATTTAGTGTGGCAGTGTTCATTTTATATTTCAGGATAATACCCTTAACGCAGGAGCCTTTGATCTGAGGCATACAGTAGTAGTTGTCCACAGCAATGGTCAGATTATAAACTGGATTCACTTCCTCAACCAAAACATAGGTGCAGTTTTCTATAAAATCAAAGTTTACTCCTTCAAAAGATATGTAATGGGGGTCCCCATACAACTCACAGACACCTGTAGATATTGCATTTAAAGGATTAGTATAATTGTATGAGCTGGAAAAATATTTCAAATAAAAATAAACATTTTATGGAAAAATATAACTTTTTTATACACTCACAGTCACATTTCCACTCTTCGCAGCATCCATCTGTGACTTTTGTCATCTTATTTCTGGGACAGCTGGGTTTTATAGGACCTGGACAAGGTACTGTGGTTGAGATAATCTTCTTGTCTTCACATGTCTTGTTAAAACAGTTCTCCTTCCATGTTGCACCGCATGGCCAACGTTTGTCATTTTGAATGTCTCTACATTCACAAATAGGAGTAGTTGTTGGTGTCAGGGTGGTTGTTGTAGTAGTTGTGGATGTAGTTGTTGGTGTAGTTGATGGGGTAACGGTGGTGGTCGTAGTTGTTGTGGATGTAGTTGTAGAAGTACTTGTAGGTGTAGTTGGTATTACTGTGGTTGTTGTGGTAGTTGAAGGTGTCAAGGTAGTGGTTGTTGATGGTGTAGTTGTTGGAGTCAATGTGGTTGTTGTAGTAGTTGTAGATGAAGTTGTAGGTGTCAGAGTGGTTGTTGTTGTAGTAGTTGTGGATGAAGTTGTAGTTGATGGTGTTAAAGTAGTAGTTGTCGTAGTCGTGGATGTAGTTGTCGTTGTAGGTGTAGTTGTTGGTGTCAAGGTGGTTGTTGTAGTAGTTGTGGATGTAGTTGTAGTTGTTGGTGTAGTTGTTGGTGTCAAAGTGGTTGTTGTAGTAGTTGTGGATGTAGTTGTAGTTGATGGTGTCAGTGTAGTAGTTGTTGTCGTAGTTGTGGTTGTAGTTGTCGTTGTAGGTGTAGTTGTTGGGGTTAAAGTAGTTGTAGTAGTTGTAGATGTAGTTGAAGTTGTTGGAAGTGTAGTTGTTGGTGTCAAGGTAGTGGTTGTGGTAGTTGTGGATGTAGTTGTAGATGTAGTTGTAGGTGTTGTTGTAGGCGTCATTGTGGTGGTGGTTGTAGGTGTAGTTGTTGGTGTCAGGGTAGTGGTTGTAGTGGTAGTAGATGTAGTTGTAGATGTACTTGTAGGTGGAGTTGTAGGTGTCACTGTGGTGGTTGTTGTGGGTGTAGTTGTAGGTGTCAAGGTAGTGGTTGTAGTTGTTGTTGTAGATGTAGTTGTAGATGTTGAGGTGGTTGTTGTTGGAGGTGTAGTTGTTGGTGTCAGGGTAGTTGTAGTAGTAGTGGAGGTAGTTGTAGTTGTTGGTGTAGTTGTAGATGTCACAGTGGTGGTTGTTGTAGGTGTAGTTGTAGGTGTCAAGGTAGTGGTTGTAGTGGTAGTAGATGTAGTTGTAGATGTACTTGTTGGTGGAGTTGTAGGTGTCACTGTGGTGGTTGTTATGGGTGTAGTTGTTGGTGTCAAGGTAGTGGTTGTAGTAGTAGTTGTAGTTGTAGATGTACTTGTAGGTTGGGTTGTAGGTGTCTCTGTAGTGGTTGTTGTGGGTGTAGTTGTGGGTGTCAAAGTAGTGGTTGTGGTAGTTGTGGATGTAGTTGTAGATGTAGTTGTAGGTGTTGTTGTAGGCGTCATTGTGGTGGTGGTTGTAGGTGTTGTTGTTGGTGTTAAGGTAGTTGTTGTAGTAGTTGTAGATGTAGTTGTAGTTGTAGGTGTAGTTGTTGGTGTCACCGTTGTGGTTGTTGTAGGCGTTGTTGATGGTGTCAAGGTAGTTGTAGTAGTAGTAGTTGTTGTTGTAGATGTTGTTGTAGATGTTGAGGTGGTTGTTGTTGGAGGTGTAGTTGTTGGTGTCAGGGTAGTTGTAGTAGTAGTGGAGGTAGTTGTAGTTGTTGGTGTAGTTGTAGATGTCACAGTGGTGGTTGTTGTGGGTGTAGTTGTAGGTGTCAAGGTAGTGGTTGTAGTGGTAGTAGATGTAGTTGTAGATGTACTTGTAGGTGGAGTTGTAGGTGTCACTGTGGTGGTTGTTGTGGGTGTAGTTGTAGGTGTCAAGGTAGTGGTTGTAGTAGTAGTTGTAGTTGTAGATGTACTTGTAGGTTGAGTTGTAGGTGTCTCTGTAGTGGTTGTTGTGGGTGTAGTTGTGGGTGTCAAAGTAGTGGTTGTGGTAGTTGTGGATGTAGTTGTAGATGTAGTTGTAGGTGTTGTTGTAGGCGTCATTGTGGTGGTGGTTGTAGGTGTAGTTGTTGGTGTTAAGGTAGTTGTTGTAGTAGTTGTAGATGTAGTTGTAGTAGTTGTAGGTGTAGTTGTTGGTGTCACTGTTGTGGTTGTTGAAGGCGTTGTTGATGGTGTCAAGGTAGTTGTAGTAGTTGTTGTAGATGTAGTTGTAGGTGTTGAGGTGGTTGTTGTTGGAGGTGTAGTTGTTGGTGTCAAGGTAGTGGTTGTAGTAGTAGTAGATGTAGTGGTAGATGTACTTGTTGGTGTACTTGAAGGAGTCAATGTGGTTGTTGTTGGAGGTGTAGTTGTGGGTGTCAAGGTAGTAGTTGTAGTTGTAGTGGAGGTCGTTGTAGTTGTTGATGTCACAGTGGTGGTTGTTGTGGGTGTAGTTGTAGGTGTCAAGGTTGTGGTTGTAGTAGTGGTGGATGTAGTTGTGGATGTTGTAGGTGTTGTTGTAGGTGTCACAGTGGTGGTGGTTGTAGGTGTAGTTGTTGGTGTCGAGGTGGTTGTTGTAGTAGTTGTGGATGTGGTTGTAGTAGTTGGAGGTGTTGTAGTTGGTGTTAATGTGGTAGTTGTGGTTGTTGTTGTAGGTGTTGTTGGTGTCACTGTGGTTGTTGTTGTAGTAGTTGTGGATGTAGTTGTTGTTATAGGTGTAGTTGTTGGTGTCAAGGTAGTAGTTGTGGTTGTCGTTGTAGGTGTTGTTGGTGTCACAGTGGTCGTTGTAGTAGTTGTGGATGTAGTTGTCGTTGTAGGTGTAGTTGTTGGTGTCAAGGTAGTTGTCGTAGTAGTTGTGGATGTAGTTGTAGTCGATGGTGTCAAGGTAGTGGTTGTTGGAGGTGTAGTTGTTGGTGTTAAGGTAGTGGTTGTAGTTGTAGTTGTTGGTGTCATGGTGGTCGTTGTAGTAGTTGTAGTTGTTGTAGTTGTTGTAGGTGTAGTTGTTGGTGTCAAGGTAGTAGTTGTTGGAGGTGTAGTTGATGGTGTCACTGTGGTGGTGGTGGTAGTAGTAGTTGTAGTTGGTGGTGCTGTGGAAAACAACCTTTTTTAAATAACTTGAATACAAATTCAAAAAAGGGAATTTTGATTATGTTTTATACTTACAACAGTAAACTGTTCCATTTGAACAGGAGCTTAATTAAAATAGAGAAAAATAAGAAGCGAATTAATGTATCATTCGGTTTTCCAATTATATTTGGTGCAGGAAACTTACCACTCATGAGATACCCGTCCTGATGGAACAACGGTGTCATTGAAATAACAGCTGCAGTTCCTGAGTTGAGTGCATTTGTTTGTATTTTCATCAAAGTATGGTGTTTCTTTTGGACATCTTGGGTAGCAACCTAAAACCAAAAATATATCAAATGTATTTCATGTTTGGAGAAAACTGTTATTTTTACTTTAAGTTAATACTCAAATGTAATCTACAAAAAGTTTAAAAGGCATTTTCAATGCTGTGCTCTGACTGTTTTGATAAACTGTTTTTTGGAAACTCAGTAGCATCAGAGACTGTTAAAGCACCCTCCAACATTGTTAAAATCATCAAACCCAAACCTTAAAATCTTTTAATAGTATTTCTCTTTATTTGGAGTTAGGTGGTATTAAGACAATGTATTAATTATAGATTTGACCAAAAAATTTGTCATAATGGCAACAACTTTCCAGAATTCCTATTTTTTTTAAAATTATAAAGGTCACTCAGCTTATTTTCCCTTGCTTTAAAAATATTTCCACTTTACTTTGTCATTGTTAATTGTAAAAAAGAAGAGGACAGAAAGGCAAGATTTTGAATAAAAGGTCAAAAGGTCAATGTGAGTTGGTAAGTTTTTAAATAAGTGCTTGCAGGATTTCTTAATTAAATACTACTTTAAATATGCTTTTGTTTACAACATTATTGCATTTCCTTTGTTTGACTAAAAAAAATATATATATATACTCATACCCAAATGCCACACATATTTTCATACTCGTATATAAATAGCTATTTAGAATATATTTTCTCAAAACATGTGAGACAAAGTTAATCTACTTAAGCTGTGGTATAAATACTCAGTTTTTTTCTTTTTTTGCACAAAACAGAGAAACTCATTGTTTGCTGAAATTAAAGCCTTTAAGTGGGGATTCCGCTTCCGGATCACGAGCAGACGTGTGTCTCCAGCTCTCCTCAACTCTCTATTTTTATAATCAATTGTCTTTTTTAATGAGAATATTTAGATTTTTACTGCATTAGCAAATTAAGATGATTTAATTATTACTTTTTTGTATTATCATAATACTTTGAATACAATCTGCACAAAGTCTCTCTTTTCAATGAGAATATTAGATTATTGTTACTGATTTAACAGAAATGATTTGTTGTGGCTGCTTTGAAACTTGATTACATTAATGATATTAATGATCCTTAATAGCCTGAATATATTAATATTTGATATTAAGTCCTGAACCGGATATTGATAATTCATGTAGAGAAAATGGTATGGTCGAGTAGAGGTGGCATTAAGTTCGCTTCCTTCCACTTCCTTTCAAGCGATCTACTTGTGATTCATTAAGGGATATGTTATGTCATGTATTGTGACCTGATTTCTTGAAATAAACCATTTCATTCATTCATTCATTCATTCATGATGAAAAGAAGTTTGATTACCTTCTAGTTTGTTTGTAAAACTGCTGTCCTTGCCACACGTCAGTGTTGTACCGCAGGGTTCATAGTGCCAGCTACACTCACCCGGTTTATTGTAGTAATCGCAAAAGACCGCTAAAGAGTAAAAAAAAATATGTTCAGTTAGAAATAATAGTAGATGTACACACACAGGCTTTAAAGAAACTGCAAAAGTAACTTCGAAGTACAGTATTTATAATCTTTGTAGAAAACCCTAAGAAAAGTATTGTTTTAGTTGTTCAGATATGGTCAAGAAGATGATTTGAGGACAGTCTTGATTACTTCCTGAATTATTCAATAAGATTTACTTTGTCACCATTGTGACCAAAAAACCTGAAGTAGTGAGAAACAATAGACTGCTTAGTCACCAATATGGCCTTTCAATTTGATAACAGCACTTGAAAAAGCAACGTTTTTCTCTAGGTAAATGGGATTTATTGATACATATATGGAGCTACATTCACAAATGCGTGTTTCGGGCTTGTGCGTTCAAAACTTTCATACTTACATATAGTAATGGACTTTCTAAGTAAATTTTGGGCAATTGAACGTATGACAGTTCAGCCAGGTCAAACTTTGACCAATCGAGGACTTAGGTTTGGTAGTGGCGACACTTTTTTTCAATAAAGAGTCAAATGTTTGAAAATTGATAATAAAATAGATATGACATCAAGTCTTTCATATATCAGAGTAGAACTGCTAAAGAAAAAGGAGCAAGACTTGCATCGCTTTGACATTTTGCACTAAGTCTCTTCCATCTGTAGGTGGTGGATGTGTGCTAATATTAGGTAGTGACATTCCAGTGTGAACAATTGAACAGTTGAAAATTTTGTTATATAACTTACGGCACAAATCAGGTGTTCTCCAGCTTATACAGACATTCTGGTCACTGCAGGCCTCTGCGTATGCTGATACTGCAGTACAGAAGCCCAAGAACTTCCCCTCAAACTCACAAGAGCATGACTCCATCACACAAGCTTCATAATAGGCCTTTGGGTCAACCTGAGGATTGAGAAATGCATACAACAAAATTGAGACATTAGTTTGAAGTCTTTCAATACGTAGACATGTAAAATGAAGCACCAGAAGGAAATGTTTAAAAGATCCACTCCAATAAAAATGAGGTGGTTTTAATACTGCTGGATAGTTTCAATATTGCTCGCCATTTTTATTGCACTGCTCTTAGGTCAGAGTTGTGAGGTGCTCTAAGCTAGCAACTCTGCGTCTACAGTACTACCCTGAACTCAGAGGTTAGAGCCTCTTGTGTTTGACAGATGTTACAGTTACAATAGAGGGTTATCAATCTTCAAACACATGTCGTGTATATTTGTATAAACCCCTTTTGTATTTGAGGCTCAGCTTTATTTATTTTAGTTATACTTGTATACTATTTGTTTGTTGGACTAGATGGAAATAAAGGGAGAGAAGAAGAGAAGGTGATGTTGGAGATGTGAGGTATAAGGGTAAAAAGATAAGGGAAGTGGGGTGGGGTTAAAAAAGTTGGAGGATAATTAAAGAAGTACAAGGGGTAGAAACACAAAGCAACTAGATGCTGTAGATTTGTCATTATTAATGATACAAGGATTATTCAGGATACATCCATACCTTAGAGTGACAGCTCTTAAACGTATCTCCAGTGATGATCAAACAGCGCCGCTCAGCCCAGGCTTTACAGTAGGAGTTATGTTCACATGGAAATACCTCGTTGGTCACATCCGAACAAGGAGGAGAGGCAATCTTCCAGCTGTTACCAAAGATCACAGCACTACTTATCTCTGTAAAAAACAAAAATATATGTTTATTTATCAAACAAGAGCAGCAAAAGTCTTAGAGCAACAAAAAAAATAACTACACTTCACCTGTGGAGCCTTTTCTCCGTAGGTCATTGTTCTCATTGGAATCAAAGTTCCCACAAAGACCTCTGACTCTGTTCTAAAAAAGTGAAGGAAGGCATTTTATTTTGGGACAAGTTCATCCAAATTTGAATGATTCTTATCACTCACCTTCCACGTTCCATCAAGTTCAATACTGATCCTTGTGTGTTTGTCCCAGATTAAGGTAATACCTCGACTGGGTACCAGAATGATGAAATACAGTCCCACAGTGTGAATGGTCACGAGGGAATTTATTGCACTAGTCCAGCCATTTACGTACTCTTTGTTTATAATCATGTCTCTTAGCGTCAGAGAAACTTCACCCTTAAAGTGGAAACATTTTGACACATTAAAAAATATGCATAGTTTCTAGGATATTTTAACCAACTAGATCACAAAGTTTTATCAAGGTAATTATTAGAGCACAAAGAAGATCTCATGTTATGTACACACTGGGTATGTCTTGTGGGTTCAGGAATGTATTTTTTTTAACGTGCTGTTAGTATATGATATTCTCTTTGGGCTGTAGCTAGCTGATACTAGCGCATGTTAGAAGTTGTCAAAGTGAAACGGAGCAAATCCAGGCTTTTTTATTATGATATATAAAAGACTGTATCATTTAATTTCAGCTGAACTTAAAACACATTTTTTTTTTCTTTTCATGATCGCTTTTCCACTGCTTGGCATTTCCATGTTGTAAAGAGAAACATTGGATCTATTAACGAAAGTTCTGTAATAAGATACATTTAAGATTATTAGTTTATATCAAATTAAATTTTTTAGTTGAGTTAACCATCAACTCAAAATTTTAATTTGATACAAATTAATAACTTCAAATGTAAAAAGTAACAATTTCTGTTAATTGATCCAGTGTTTCATTTTTTACAGTGTACTGATATGCCAAAGTATGCACAATTGCCACGCATTTTGTACGTAGAGCCCAAAAACTAACTTAATCCTTATTTGTGGTTGAGTCAAAATTGACCAGTTTTCAAGTGTGGAAATGGGAAAAAAATATAAACATAAACAATGTAAATAAAATTTAGCATAAAATGCAACGGGGGTTTATACTCAATAAACCACTGTTGTGACAGTAAAATCTTTCTAATGCAAGAGGCTCTCAGCTCGTATCTCTTTGCTCAGCGGTTGGACAGGACAAATAGGACAAATTAAAATAAAAAAAATAAATACATTTTTAAAAAGTGTGGAAATGGGTCAATTTTAGCCAGGACACAAAATAAGGGTTAAAAAATAAACAGAATTTTTGTACATAATCTTAGAAATATGTGGAATCAATTCTGTTTTGTTGGGGTTTACATTTCCACCGGACATTGGACTGAGTCGCAGCACTTTCTGTGAAGTTGGGGCTAATAACGACCTAAATCGTAATAACTGGTGGGTTATCGCACAAACCTACATGAGTTCAGAGTTTTGTTAGTTCAGCAGCAGTGCCTGTAGCAGTAGTCATCCGGTAGCCAATGGGAGACATCTGCTGTAACTAGACTGCTTCTGCGATACTCCTGAGCTATAATGCTTTCCGTGGGAGCCCAGGGTTAGAATTAGGGTTAGCTTAATACATGTAACCAACAACAACATTTAGTCTTGGACGCGACAAGTATGTGAAGGCAATGCAGCAATGTGCATCTTGATCGCATGTGATACTTCAGGCCAACGTGAACCTCCCTTCGTTTTTTGTGCTTGGTTGCAGGTAAATACTTGAGATTAACATCAGCCCATTAAAAAATTAGTACGTGGACGCGAGAGCTCTGAACTGTCGAGACCAAAACATGTGTATGTGAGTTTACCTAGTGGTCGCTGTAACATGCATTTCCTAGGCCGGTGTGAGTGTTGCATTGCAGTTACTAAATGGTAAACTGGTAAATGGTGTAGACTTGTATGGTGCTTTTCTACCTTTCCTGAAGGCACACAGCACTTTACGTTCACAGATCCATTCTCCCAGTCGCACACATTCATTCACACACTGGTGGTGGCTCCACTGCCTAACGGAGACAACCATCCACCAATTTGGGGTTCAGTGTCTTGCCCAAGGTTACTTCAACACATGGGCGGGAAAGGCAGGAATCAAACCCGCCATCTTCCAATCAGGAGTCAGCCACCCTACTGCTGCACCACGGACACAGAATAAGATTAGAATATTATAGAATTGATGAGAGTGTGGTTTATTTACCTTTAGGTCCATAATGATTGTACGAGAGCAGGTAAGTTCTTTCTCACAGCAAGGTACAGTTTCCACTCTGATGGAGAAAGTGTTGTCTTCATCCTTCAAATCAGGGGAGGTTACATTCAGTTATGCCAAGTATAATGTGGCAAACTTAAGGTTTTATACTCACACTTATATATACATATTCTAATGAGCAACAATACTGGATATAGATTCCTTTTCTGCTGCATAAAGAAAGAGATTTATGTTTGCATGCTATTTTTGGAATCTTGGTGTTGTACCAATGATGGACACAAAGCTGCAATAACACTTTTCCAGTCATATTTTACTGGCAAAAGCTTTAGTCACAGGCACTCCTTAAGGGTTTGACCCAAACCGCTGATGCAGTTTTTGGGTTGAAACTCATTGTCCAGTGTGGTTGCAGCTTACAAGGTGCACAGGTGAGTCTTGCAGTTCCCTTGTGGTTTGTGTACATGTGAAAAATGTACAGTAAAGTATTTTTTCAGGATAATATAAGTCGTACACACTTATAATGTTCAGGTGATTCTGTCGAGCGGTGCCCTAATGCTGCACTTTAGTCATTATCAAGGTACAAGTATTGACATAAGTGTGCAAAGTATAGCGATAGGATGTTCACACAAACTAAAATCTGATTGTAAGCATAGACCGCACACTCATCACTTGACCAGCACTCATGCTAACAATAGTACTCTCTAGCTACTCTCAAGTTTAAAGACGGAATTTTCTGTATGAACAGCCCATATTGTTGATATTGGTGCAAATAGACATTGAATATTTTTGTAATAATGGAATGTATGACTGCCATCTTTACACATTGACCACCATTTTGGATTCATCTCTTTGCTAACGTACTTTTCTGAAAGAAGGGATCCAAAGTGGATTTAAATTCATGTTAAAGACTCACCTGTTCTCAGCTGCATTTGATTAGTATGTATTCAAAAGTTTACGTCTGCACTGTTTATCTATGCTTTTTTTAAATTAAAATCTTTTTACTTTCTTTTAATTTTAATTTAGGGATCACATCTTTACTATTTCTTTTGATTGTTTCTTTTAACCCTTGCGCTCTCCTGGGCTTGTTTACATTAAAAGTGGGCTTATCTGGACCCCACAAGACAGTAGGCTGAACTTTTTTTTTTCAATGATTGTCGATATTTTCTGGTGTGCAATGACAGACATGGGCTTTGACCGAATCCCCCTAACCCCTAACTACTAAAAAAGTATATAGTGCGGGACTATATAGTGCCCTGGATTTTAAAGGTAATTCGGACACGATGCTCACTACTTTTCTTTAGTTTTTCTAAAGACCGGATATGACGTCATCGATTTCTCAAAGGGAAAAAAATGAATAACAATGAGCACTTCACGCTGTTTATTTATGACTCCACTACGTTCAGATGGTGAAAATGTGGTTGGTTTATTCAAATATTACATTTAAACACGTTTATTTGTCTGAAATTTTTTCGAGTGCAACGCATTGTGGCCTATATCCGCTAATCTAGTGACCATCAATGTAAGCTAGTTTTTCGTAAAGACTCCTGGGATATTTCCAGTGCACTCGATTTTAGAATTAGTACATTCGGATAGGAAAAAAAAGGGTGAAAGCACTATATAGTGATTAGGGAGGGGAATTCGGACACAACCATGAAGTTTCGTCCACCTTTGTTATGGAAGGGCTGATACCTCAATGTAAGGGTGGGGTCATCTGGACCACATAAGAGATTATGAGGGTTAATGTTTTATGTAAAGCACTTCGAATTGTCTCTTCATGAAATGTGCAAATAAACTTGCCTTGCCTGAGGTACATTTATGCTAAATTTAGTGCTTGTAACACAAAATGCACAATTTGTCTGAGATATCCACCTAACTGACTTCACTAAAGTGCTTTACTAGTTGACATAATACAATTTATCCCTCCTTAGACCGAATCCTTTTCTATTTAAATATTGTTTGAGTAACTTTTGCGCTATTTATTTCTATGTTAAACATACAGGAGTCTTCTCTAGTGTTCTCACCTCAACAAGTGTGTATTGACAGTGTCCATCGAAGCGGTACCATTTTAAATCAAAAGTCTGGAAATGTCCATTGCCATAAACTTGACATCTTCCAGGTTGTGGGTTATCCGTGCAGTTCCAGCCACCTTCAATGCATACGCTTTTATCCAGAAACACACCAACGATAGTTAATAGACAAGTGGAACATTTTTACTAATTATTAAAGGATCAATGAATGTTCACCATGTTTGTCGGGCAGTCTGGAGTTGCTCTCCAGGACCAAACACTTTGTCGTCGTGTCTGCATGTACACTTGTCTTTGGAAACACAGTTTTTGTTGTGATCCTCGTAAAGGTCGTATGGGCAGTAACAGCCGCTCACACATTTGTAGCTTGAATCCTGAAAAATCAAACACAGAACGTTTGCTCTATGAATCTGCAGTTAAATCAGTGACAGATGGATATTTGTTGTTTCATTAGCAGCAGTATTAGGCTTAGTAAGCGAAGTAACTCAGTACAGTTTTCCAATAATGTGGTTTTCATTGTAGGTCAAAGCAACTCAAAACACAGAATAAAGCTAAAAGCAAACACATTAAAAATTAAACCCTTCAAATTTACACCAACCCATATTTGGCTTAAAATCTCATGAAATAAAACATTTTCAGTTGTGATTTATAAAATTGGGTTGAGTAAGTAGAGATTAAGGACAGAGGAAGAGTGTTTCAGAGTTTGAGGAACGCTCAATCATCTCTAGTTTTAAAATATATGCAAAAGATAAATTGGATCTTCAGGGCTAAAATAGTCTTTTGATAAACATTTTAAACTGACAGCAAGTGTCTTTTGTGTTTTGTCTTAACTCACCCAACGACCCCCAAACACATTTTTATAGAAAAAAAAATTTTTGTTTCTTGTTAACGAGAACGTGAAAATCTTTAATCTCTCAAATACAACCAAAACTAATACATGTTTTTATTTATATGAGCTAGTCCTGATACTCATCATCGTATTCATAATACAACATTTTTAAAAGAAAATCCATAGTTTTAGGAATTTCTAATGGAGATAGGAATCACATGTGATCCAAACTTTCCCACATGACTAATTTTTACCTGTTTTTATGAGGTAACTATTTTTTCTACGTAATAGTTTCACTACTTAATTGTTCAAGCTACTTCACAGAAGTGCTCTGTCCAGAAAATAAAATTAGATAATACAATAAAAATGGGGGAACACCTGGATTTGTGGACTTTATTTTGGCAGATACTTAAAGTTAAATGACTCTTAAAAAAATCCAAAAATCAATGGAGACATCCCAAGTATCCACTACACCACTGTGCAACCCCAACCTCAAGTCTACCTTCTAAAAAAAAGTAAAACTAGAACAGGACACAAATAAAGTAGAAACTTTCTTAAAAACCTGTCTATAACTTGAAATGTCCAAACATTAAAACAATAGAACAGCCAGTCAAAAATTCCTAAACTATATTTCACTTACAACTGGCTTGAGGAGACTTTCACATGTTTTCTGAGCGGTGTTCATCCACCCTTGTGAGCAGTGATAGCAGACTTTCCCTTTTGTGCATCCTAACAGAGATCAGAGGGACCTGTTAGGTTATGCTTAAAAAACATCATAATATCAGTTATATAAACCTTTTTAGATGTTACATTTAAATTTTACTAAGAATTTCACTAATGGTTGAATATTACAAAAAATATCAATTTACCGCAGTCTTTGTTGCACTGCAGTTCACCATTTTCGCAATTGCTTTAAACAGAACAGAAACTTGTCTCAGGTTATGAAGTAGCCACTACAGTATTTCTCTTTGCATTAGAGACACAATCCTGACCAACGTACCATAGCAGGCCGTCGATAACTCGTTGTCCTGGTGGAACTGTGACGCCAGAGTAATGACACGGACATTTTGATTTTGAGATGCAGATGTTTTCATCGCCCAGGTGTGTCCCCTCTGGACAGCCACAGCCCTCCACTGGATCTCCTTGTAGTTCGCAGCGAATGTCATTGCCAGACAAGGTGCTGCATGTACTGTTGCAGATCACGTTGTTGTACGAGAACGCCTGGTTCGTCTGACATTTTATGGCTTTGACATAGAAAATGACAATCACATTAAAAAACAGTCATGACAATCAACCAGGCGTCCTGGTTTGCAAAAGAACAAAAGCTGCATCTTGAGCCAGTTTTTCCTAAACTAAGGTTGTCCAAAGGTTTTTCAAAGAGGCCCTGATTTGGTGTGGTGGAGATAATCAAGGACCAACCTTTCGGCCAGCGTTCTTTGATTTATTTTAACGACAACAAATTTTAATAAACTATTTAATGAACATTTTATTGCAGGGGCATACTTTTAACTCCTTCTCATTGGACAAATACATCTAAATACATTTTTACCTAAGTTACAGTCAATTTGCCATTTTTCGCACCGCTCATTCCCAGTTAGCTTGTCGTAGATAGCACGTTCTTATCTGATAGTGCCTCTTCGTGGTAATTATGAAAACGTAAATTAGCCAACCATAATCAAGAAATCATACATACAGTTTTTAGAGAGTATGGCCTGAAATTTGAATTTATTTAGCCCACTGGCCGGACTTTGGACTTTCCTGACAAAGATATTTTTAAACTGCACAGGAATTTACTTTCTCTACCAAACAGCATGCCAAAAATGGGAGAAGGCTAGGTGGGAGTTAAAGAGAGAAGACTTTTCAATCCAAGGCGTCAAAGCTATGGGCATTACCAGAAGGACATGCAGAGAGGACTTCATCCATCCATCAATCTTCCTAACCGCTTTGTCCCTTTCGGGGTCGCGGGGACGCCGGAGCCTATCCCGGCTGCTGATGGCCGAAGGCGGGGTACACCCTGGACAGGTCGCCAGTCTGTCGCAAGGCCTCAATCACACACATCCACTCTCACATGCACACCTAGGGGCAATTTTAGAGTCACCAATGAACCTATGAAGCATGTTTTTGGACGGTGGGAGGAAGCCGGAGTCCCCGGTGAAAACCCACGCATGCACGGGGAGAACATGCAAACTCCACACAGAAAGGTCCCAGCCGGGAGTCGAACCGGGGCCTTCTCGCTGTGAGGCAAGAGTGCTAACCACTGCACCACCGTGCAGCCCAGAGAGGACTTCATTTCTGGTCAAATTTGTTATGAGGGAAGATCTAGAACTTGTAGTTCTTAATCCTAGTAACTTAGTCTGAATCAATATAGGTACTGTATGACTGGATTCCCACCCTAATACCTAACTACTAAAAAATTATATAGTACAAGATTATACAGTGCCCTGAATTTAAAAATTTGCACAACATGCTCACTACTCTTCTTACGTTTTTCTCCAGACGCCAGATATGACGTCACCGATTTGGACCGCATATGCATGTCACATGACTCGTCTCCTCTACCACATTGCTTGTGTTTATTGTCAAAGCAACATATGTACTAAAATGGGAACTTACTGCAGTTGAGAGCTGTCCTCCAGTCTCCAACTTTAACACCCAAACTGGAGCAGGCTTTTGCATAGTTTCCCAAAGCAGTGCACAAACAGTCGTTCTTATTGTTGCCACACTTACAGGTTGCTTGAATGCAAGCCTGGAAATGGCAGTTCACAGAAGATGAATTTGTGCAACATATTTAAATGTCAATCATATCAGTTGGTAAGTGTAAAGGTTCTTACTGCTTGATATTGATCGGGTGAGATGTAGTTATGGCAGTTGGCAAACACCTCATTATTCAACCCAGCACACCTGTATTCTGCATATATTTCTGCAAAAGAATAAATCAAAAGTCAATGTAGTTGTTTGCAGACACTAATCAATTTTTGAGCAAAGCTGGATGGTGACAATTTGTATAATGTCTTTTAAAGTTTTCCTTAACATGATCCAATGTTTCTGCAAGTGGTTGAAAAAGCTGGTTATTACCGTTAGCGCTGCTCACGCAGAGGTCAGCTATGTTTTCGCTAATGCATTGAGGATTTCCGGTTAGATCGTAACCCCAAGACAAGGCAAAAGGCTCAGAAGAGGACTCTCTAATGTTGTTGCTCGAGGTGAAATCATCTGTTGTGTCGTTGTTGCTGTTGCCGCAAAGACCTGAAGAAAAGTTTGCATAGGAGAACCATTCAACTGAGTCACATCTTGGAAGATGTAAGCCTTTTTCTTTATTTAGAATGCTATTCCTGTGAAGAGGTTGGTACTTTCAACAATTTAGGAACACATTGGCCTACCTGATAGAGTTTCAGTGTGGGATCTTGGCAAAGTGATGTAAAGCTGCATTATAGGAGACATCTGAACTTGAATCTTCATATCAAAAGATGTGTGGACCAGAACAAACATTGAGGACTGCCAAAAAACCAGGGCATGATCTGGTAGGACAAAGATTTATTGGATTTATTGATACATAAAATGTTACAGGTTAAAAAAAATGGATATGACAAATAGTTTTTATGTTTTTACCGGATCTATGGAGCTCTGTAATTTCCTTGCCCTTAAATTTCACTTTGTTGTCTTCAAAAGTATACGTTTCCTGCACATGTTAAGTGAATAAAAATTAGCTAAACATTGTGGAAAACTGACGTTTTTTGATCAGTCAACCGTTAAAAGTTACTTTACCTCGAAAAGATTAATTTCAACTTTTGTCAATACTGTTTCCGATGAAGAAAAGTCTGCTTTTATTGTCAAGTTGGAGCCCTGCATATGGTCAGAGAAATCATTAAAAAAAAGCAAGACACTGAATTATTACAACGCATGTGAATAGTTGTAATAGTTTACCTTTGAGACTACGTATCTGCATCTTTTAGGCAGTGTGTAGGATTTTCCATCAAATGTCCTAACATACTGTCCTTCAACTGTGCACTTTGGAGAACAGGTGTTTTCTGAGCATTCCCAACTCCCACGGTTACAGTAGCTGAGAAAAGAAAAAGAAAAGTCTCCTAGTTTGAATGTCTTTGGTATGGTTACACTTCACAAATCCTAAAGCTATAGACACACCGGGTATGTGATGAACAACACTGTAACAACGCTACAAAGAAATGCCGGCAATTGGGTAGAAGAGGAAGGAAAAAAATTATAAAGTTTTCCCGTATTGCTTCTGCCAGAATTTACTTTTGTAGCCATGTGTCAACGAGCGCTCATACAGTTTTAGTCTGCCTAAAAGACTATTTCAGTTTTTCGCTTGATTTGTGCTTGAGGCTAAAACATTTCTACAAATGCACTCTGATGCAGACGATGAAAGCTTTGGAAAATGCCTATTAGTATAATAGATATTGTAGTTACATATATTTTAAATGTTTATTTAACTGCAATCTATATCTACAGTATTTTCTGCACTATAGGATGCAACATTAACAGCGTCGGAGATAAGTTTGCCAGTCAGACTTTACCAATTGTGTTTGTACGAACTCCGGAACTAGTCTGTAACACGCTACAGACTAGAAGTAGCGTGTTACAGACTAGAAACATTAGCACAGAGTTAAATCTTGACCTTCTTTAAATGATATAAAATAAATAAATAAAAACAGACTGATCCTGCTAAAACAACCACAATGTTACTATGCTACCTCCCAACGATGTTAGCAACACATAAAAGATTCAGTCTGACTCAGCTACAGCAAGGCCACATGAGTGTATTTAAAAAAAACACCCAACCTTGTTTGCAGCATGTAAAAAAAATAAATAAACTGACACAGTTAAAACAAACATTACTGTTACCACAGTAACTCCCAACCATGTTTCTTCTTCTTCTTTCGCTTTCGGCTTATCCCTTTCGGGGTTGCCACAGCGTAAGAGCACCCACTGTTTCGCATCAGTGATTTGGCAGAGTTTTTACGCTGGATGCCCTTCCCGACACAACCCTGTACTTGAGGGCACAGGGACCCAGTTAGGCAGCAGCGTCAAGGGTCTTGCCTAGGGACCCAATCTGGGTGGAGATCAGTGGACAACCCTGGGAATCGAACCCAGGGCTCCTGCGTGTTTGCAATACAATAAAAAACAGTCTGATACAGCTAAAGCAAACCTTATTTTTACCATGCTCAGTCCTAACCATGTTAGCAACACAAAAAAATGAACTCTGCCACTTATAAAACGTAGCCACATTAGCGTATTCACAATAACACTCAACCTTATTTGCAAAAAAACAGACGTGTACCACTAAAACAAACATTACTTTGTGTTGGCTGACTTTTTTTTCAACTTGACATAAGAATGTTTCAAAAAAGAGTAAGATGAGAAATATTTACTTTAAAAGGTAAAGCAAATGTTTAATTCCATTACCATGTCTGACACCCTGTCTTTCTCTCGTGCCCAGGTTTAAAAGTCGTTCCAGCAAACGTACAGGGGCAGTCGGATATCCTCACACATTCCGTTTTATTTCCTCGATCATTCAGCACTTTTCCTGCAAAAGGGTTTTGATAAACACTCACAAACTGGTACGCAAAAAACACCACATAACAAATTTGATGGTGATAGGATCATATCTAAATTTTGGCACTGCTTACCGTCTGAACAGACACAAGTCCTGACTTGGTCACAGGTGGAAGTGTTTGGGTGTGAGCAGCTTGGCACAAAAGCAGGACCCTCGCTCTGAAAAACCATTTCCCTGGGACAAGTAGGGTTATCTACAGTTACCCGCCCCACCAAAGAAAAAAATAAATAAATTGGGTGAAACTTTCAACTACATTTAAACATAGAATTGAGTGCAATAATAATTAGCAAAAGAAAGTGCACAAAAAAATTAAACAATATAAAATATTTAACTTTTAACCCCATCAAATCTAATGTAAAAAAGTTTTTTAAAAAAAAAAATCACCCACCACACAGTTTTGCACGATTCCAATAATTCGGGAAATATTCATCATCTTTACACCGCAGAGCAACTTCATTATA
>NC_050534.1:5954568-5964780 GCF_002922805.2 Oryzias melastigma
CATAAGAATGTTTCAAAAAAGAGGAAGATGAGAAATATTTACTTTAAAAGGTAAAGCAAATGTTTAATTCCATTACCATGTCTGACACACAGTCTTTCTCTCCTGCCCAGGTTTAAAAGTCCTTCCAGCAAACGTACAGGGGCAGTCGGATATCCTCACACATTCCGTTCTATTGCCTCGATCATTCAGCACTTTTCCTGCAAAAGGGTTTTGATAAACACTCACAAACTGGTATGCAAAAACGTCACACAACAAATTTGATGGTGAAAGGATCATATCTAAATTTTGGCACTGCTTACCGTCTGAACAGACACAAGTCCTGACCTGGTCACAGGTGGAAGTGTTTGGGTGTGAGCAGCTTGGTACAAAAGCAGGACCCTCGCTCTGAAAAACCATTTCCCCGGGACAAGTAGGGTTATCTACAGTTACCCGCCCCACCAAAGAAAAAAAGAAAGAAATTGGGTGAATCTTTCAACTACATTTAAACATAGAATTGAGTGCAATAATAATTAGCAAAAGAAAGTGCACAAAAAATTAAACAATATAAAATATGTAACTTTTAACCACATCAAATCTAATGTAAAAAAGTTTCTAAAAAAAAAAAAAAATCACCCACCACACAGTTTTGCACTATTCCAATAACTCGGGAAATATTCATCATCTTTACACCGCAGAGCAACTTCATTATAAAAGCTGCATTGGACCTGCTTGCTCCCTTTGTAGTTGTTCAATAAGCAGAGATCGTAGATATTGGAACTTCCTTCAAAGCATGGACGACCATAAGAAGCTAAGTTCGCACAATTCTTTAACTGAAATCAAAAGACAATTTAAAACTTGTAATAGACCAATTACAAACATGCAGTACATAAGGAAGACCTGTTCAGTGTATTTTGGGGTTTGAACTGGAAAAAAGGGTAAATGCATGAAAATACTTTTGACTACAGTACAAGAAAAGCATCAGATAAGTTTAATCATCACAGTACATTTAATGGATAAAACTTAAACAGTTATAAAAATGAACTTACTTTATCATCACTTTTACCGAGATCTGGAGTTTGACATACGTTATCCTCAGGATCAACACGACAACTTTCAACTAGAGAAAAAAAACATATCTAGTCAAAATTTGAACAAATTCATCACAGGTACACAATGATATACATTCGCACTCAACATGTTTTGAAACTAGTATAGCATAATTATCTTGAGTAAATTGCTTTACTTTTTGTGCATGTTTTTTTTTAATTTAATCAAAGCAGTAGTTTCTTAATTTTATATTTCTTTCAGAAAAGCTAGATTTTGTTTCATTTCTCATAAAAAAACATTTTTTAAATTAAATTAGTTTCTTTATACACAAGGTATCTATGTTTTTAAATGGTATGAAAGCATTTTTTTGTTAATACAAGAGATTGTAATATGATTGAACTATAACAGCTTGGCAGAGACAACAATATTAAATATAGTCATTTAATTCTCACTATATTTTTGTTGTGTCAAAAGCTCCAAAAAAACCCAATTATTTTATTTGAATTATTTATCATTATTTACCATTGATAAGTAGCTAAATTAAAAACCTGCCAGTCCTAAAACACATACAGTGAGGTAAATAATGATTAAAATATGCAGGGTGTTTTAATACTTATTTGCCTCATTGTATCTGATAAAGGCTTGTTTTTTCATGCAGTGGCTCACAAACTTTGAAATGGTATTATTGGTTGCCTGCTTGTTGATTTATTTCATGACACAACTTAAGAATTGTTTAATGGTCTTTTATCTCAACAAGTTGTTCTTTCAAATATTTGTCCCCATTTTGTCAAAATCAGGAAGTTTTTATTTAATTTCTATCACATTTGAATTCCATTTGGATACTATTTAATGTAGCTTCGTTCAAATAAAGATTATCATTTTATTTTGAAATGTAAAAGCCAGAATTATTCCTTTCTGGTTCAAATACCTTGAGTTCCATTGTTGCTGCACAGTCCTTTAGTGTTAGGTTTCAGATCTTGCTCTAATTCCACCTTAAAATCAAAACATAGAGATACTTATGTTCACATATAATTCATATCTATTTGTGCTTTTATTTTGATAGGTACACTTTTTAGGGGGTTCTTACCCAAAGAGACCCAATTCCTCCTTCTACATTATGCCAAGTGACAGTAAGAGGAATCAACAGGCACTTCAGTCTTTTGTAGATGCCATAATCAAATACTTGCAGATATGTTTCGTCATGAGGAAGAGAAATGCTGCAGAAAGACACAAAAAAACTCTGGGATTTCATGGTTGTGATCACACATTTTCATACTTATTCATCAACTGTCTCAAGGTAAATAAAGGTTTTCTGTGGTTATTACAGAAGACAACATGGTCTGAGATTGAATCACTTGAAAGACCAAATTCTATTATCTTCTGATCTATCTTCAAAGTGTTCCCAGTGGTCTTTTAATTATGATTATGTCAATTTTAGCCAAAATTTAAAGAAAATAAAACGGTCATTTTCTAGGACATCGTTTCTGCAGACCAAGAGACGTTCATTAAAAATTTGCCTTACAGTTGTGGGCGGAACAGTTGGCGTTAACTGACATTAACATAAACGTTGCAATATAAATGTGTATGCTTTAAATGTAACGTTGCAATACAAATAAATAAATACCAGCTTAGACAAGGAAAACAAAGACATACATGAATATATTTGTTTGCTTGTTCCTGACTCACAACAATTTGAATACATAAATTCAGTTTGAGGCTTAATTTTCTTTACAGATGTCCTCCATCATCAGAAAAAAACACCACAAGATGTTAAAAACACAAAACAACACAATTTTTCATTTGTAGATGAACAAGGTGGCTTATTGTTCAATGTATATGTTAATATATATGTTAGATATATCAGTAGTAACGAAAATATGCCCAATAAATGCCTAAACAAAGAAGGTTTAAGTAGGAATATCAAACCTTTTATCGTTCACCTTGATGCCTCCAACTTCCAGGACTGCTTTGACTCTGTTGATGGTAATCACAACTTGAGAAATTAATAAAGAGTCTTTATCACGCTGTATGGTGATGCTGCAGTCAAAGTCGTTGTGAGTGAATAGGGTCAGGTAGAAGCGGCAGGAGGAGCGCATGTAGTATTCTTTGCCATAAAAATTCTGGAAGACTCCACTGCCGTAGGTCTTGCAGGTGTCTGATTGCAAAATGAACAGCATGTTAGTATCTTTGCTTGTTTAAAAATGTAGCAGGTTAAAGTAGAGATGCAAAAATAACATGATCTAGAGCCTGGAATTACCACATTTTGTATATAGCTTGCCATGAACTTCCACAGACTTCTGATGTTAATGCATTCTTTTTCTTACTGTGGACAGTGATCCCCAATATTACTCATATAAATTGGCTGTACTTATATTAATAAAAGCAAAAAAAAAAACAGAGACGTTATATTTAAAACTAGGGGTGACATGATTAGTCGATTTTATTGATGAATATTGTGTATCAATACACAATTTGATAAAAAAAATCGATAGTTGATAATCAAATCAATTTATATCATATAAATTTGTTTCAATTTGGAAAATACCCTTTTGATTTAGCAGCAGTATTTTCACTTCAATGTATAAATGACCAAATATCTTGCAAGAAACACAAGGAATCTGGAAAACTTCCCCTGCGCTGGTCAATACCAGGTATTTACTGTATCTCTGAGACACACTGGTTGAACTTCTGACTAAAGATGTCCTGCATCGATTTTAGGTCAGTGTGTCGGATCGAATTAGATTGTTAAAGTACAGTACTTACAGGGTATTTAAATGGTACGTTTTTGTACCTACTGCGTACTCACATAGTACTTGCTGTATATTTATTTGGTACTATGAGATATGTTGTAAATATGATATTTTCCCATACGTACATTTTGAAGATGGCCTGACGCGCTCGGTCCCAATTACTGAAAAAGCTGGGGAAAAAAAATCTTTAAAGATGTATACATTTAAAATCAGTAAAATTAAAGAATTGTCATCATTACACTTGATTATTTAAAATATGTCTCAACAGGGTAAGTGAAAGATCTTTGAAAAACAATGCACCACAATTATAACAAATCAGCATTTTATGTTGCACTGTATTATGTCAATTACAAAAATAGGATTTTAATTTAAGACTTTAAATGTTACCTGAGACAAAGAGCAAGCAGACTGCCAGCATCCGATGCTGTGATGTCATGTTTCCAGATGTTCACGCTGCGGCCACGCAGCTCAAACCCCAAACCGTGCAGAGAGCCCCCAGCGCACACCTTATATACGCAAAGCGTGCACGTATCGCACAGATCACCACCTTGTGTACATAAATGTGCACACTTGTCAATCTGTTTGCCTCTCGCTCCATCCGAAGAAAGTACAGTACCAGGTAAAGAAAATTGAGCAAATAACAATGCAGAATTATGAAAACAATCGAATCCTGGTCGTCCGGTTTCCTTTGGTAACATCCTGATGATCATGTTTCAATTTTCAGGGAATATGCAGAAAAGAACAACAGAGGACTCTAAACAAACGTCAGAGTCTGGGAACACAATTGTGGCTGTACAAATACTATGAAAGACAGCTGTTGATGTAGAATTTGAACCTCGAGCCTCCATTTGTTTTTTCTCCTTTGACGTCTCTGGAAAGAAGGCCATCTAGAGTTGACTTCTCATAAGACGTGGATGAAGTTATTTCTAAAATAACCAATAACTTTCAAAAAAAAAAGAAACCTGAAAGACAAAATTTTTTTAAAAACTTGTTTTCAACATTTCATTCAAATGAAAATGGGGATTTTTGTCTATTTAACATGTTCTTGTGGCATTTTTCTGATGATGAAAGATATATATGAATACAATCGGGCTCAAATTTGCATTTCTGAGTATATTTAAACTCAAATTGTTGTGTATCAGGAGCAGAAAAAAAATACCGTTTGAAAAAGTGTGACTCAAAACCGCACATCTGGATAGCTTCAGTATTGCTGATGATGGGAAATGAGTCCAGTCTTACTACGCCCACAAGGAGAATTTCCAATGAACTGCTGCTGCTCTGCAGAAACTATGTCCTTGAAAACAAGACATACTTTTTAGATTTTGGCTAAAAAATTCCATAATCATAATTAAAAGACCTCTTGGTACATCATATTTGATAAATACATTTCTGAGATACTTATCATGATTCAGATTCATCTTCGAACTCTTTCTTGTTTACTGTGGTGATAGACTGACAAATAGGGTTAGATGGGAATCTGTGGACCATGATGTTTGCAGATGACATTATGATAGTGAGAGCAGAGGAGAAGGAACATCTAAAGAAGGCAGGTGTGTGCAAGCAGGTTGAAAGAGATGGAGGAAGATTTGAGGTGTGATGTGTGTAATAGTTTTACCAAGAATAAAATGAAAGGTGTAGAAGACTGATGAGAACAGTCCTGTTGTTGGTTCAGAGCAGGGGTCTGCAACATGCGGCTCCAGATCCACACGTGTCTCTTTAATCTCTCCATGGTGGCTCCTTAGCCAAACATAAAATAAGCCATGGAGACTACCGAACAGGCCATGTCGAGCGCTGGAGTCAGCAGCTCACTGCTAATGGCTGCTGAGCCAGAACTACCTAAAGCGGGGTCTCAAACTCGTGTCCCCCATGAAGAACGTATTCTTTCACACCCCCCTACAATTTTCTGCTACAAATATCATTAGTATCAGTTAATTTGCTCAAGTTAAGCGTATATCTCTTCAAAATATTGTACTTTTATTTTCATTAAAGAATAATTTTAAAAACTTCTAAATAGTCTGTTTTATTATTTTTTCTTTCTTTTTTCTTTTTTTTTTTATAATACTTCCAAAACTTTCAAAGTAAAAACAAGTCTTTCCTTGTTTCCCTCCATAGTAATGATGGAATTCTGTTTTTTCTCAGAGATTCAGTTCTTTTGCATTGGTTCACTGTAAAGAGCAGCTCTTTCTGCTACCAAATGGATTTTTTGTTGTTTTTGCTATATTTAATTTATTATCAACTACTATATAGAATTATGCCCAATATCCATAACTAATATAAACTAGGTGCTAGGTTCTTTTATATTTTTGCTTTTATTCGTTCCAGAAAATAGACATAATTCATATTTATTAAAAAAAGAAGATTGTGAATGCAAATCCAAATTTCCTAAAGGCTAAAGTAAGACTATGCAGCTCCTTCTAGGTTTTGTTCAGTAGAAAACAAGCCCAGATGGCTATTTTACTGTTAAAGATTGCTGACCCCTGGTTTAGAGACTCAGACCGCCCTTGCAACATGTGTTGAAGGTAACCACTTCCAATGGAAGTTTATGCCAAATGCATGGATATGCACATTTTAGGTTTCTATGTTAAGAAAATCTCGTTTTCACAAGTCACTACACAAGTCTCTCTGACCATTTTCTAGCTCTACATACAAATAACATACATGTTATTACTAATTGAACTTTGACCAGTTAGGGACTCGGATTTGGTAGTGATGTATGGATGGTGTCCCGTTTTAATCTATGGTAGTGCCAACCATTAGAAAATCGATTATGAAAGAAAAATTACTGCTGTAATCATAGGACACTTGGGCTGGGTTGACAAAAATTATAAAAGCAGAAATCTGACATCAAGTAAATAAAGTATGGAACAGAAGTGATCCAGTATCCTTGTATGCTAGTTTACTGATGGTTGTGTCACGGCTTTATGTAGGAAAAAGTGAAGGATTGTTAAATAGAAAACAGATGTTGATTTTACTTTAAATGCTTCACCCTTTGCGTAAAAAGTCACCTATGTGTCTAAATTAAGAAGTAAAGAAACAAGTTTTGACCAAGCTAGCTAAGATGCTATTTCTTCCTGCACTCAAGAAATCTGTGAGCAGATCTTTTATGGAACCATCTGTACATGAAGAATCAAGGTTTATATTTTTTTTATTTGGCATGTTTACATAATAAAGTTCAGTTTGTGACTGTGTGGGACACAGAGCTAAAAGGAACTTAATACTTAATGTTCCTCTCCTATTATCTTTTGATCTATTTTCAAAGCATTCCTAATGAACTTTTACTGGTGATTATGATATTTTAGTCAAAGTCTGGCTCTGGGAATTGCAGTTTTTGTTGAATTTAAGTATATTTTACAATATTTTTTTTCTCTCGACGCAAGAATATATTTTGGCAGCCAAGAAACCCATGAACTGTAGATGAAAACTGTACTTAGTTTGATGGCATCCATAGAAAATGTCTTACTTTTGGTAGAAATTAAGTAATTCGGTCACCATTTTTTCACGATGTGAATGCCGCCATGTTGGAGCCAGTAAACAATGATTGGTCCAAATTGGTCTGAGCCAATGTGTATATGGTAACTACTCTCGCCAAAAAGGGGCTACCTTGCTGGAAGTGCATAACCCTACCATTTGAAAGTGGGCTTGGGAATGTTTTGAACGTTCAACGTGAGCCTATTGAGGCATCTGATTGGGCAGTTTATGTTTTGAATAAATTAAACTACAGAAAAAGCATCACAAACAAAATGAAGATTATTGAGAACATGTAAAAAAAAAAAAAGTGTTTTTTTGGTTTCTTGTGACCAGTGGGTACTTCCTGTTTGGAATGTGAGGGGGTAGGTGTCACTCAGTCCAGTTCTGACATACAGTCAGTGTCTAAATGTAAGAAGCCTTACCTTGTGCTATGGTGAAGGATACTATGGGACTCTTGATTCTCACAGACATTCATTGGCAAAGATCTCTATGACTCAGAGTCTCCGTGGCAACAGTGCTGGGAAGAAACTTCCCGTAAAACTGTTAAAACAAAGACTCATCAGAGACCTATTTGTCTCAAGCTGACTACCTTTCAGAGTAATTACAGTTGCTGCAAACAGATATTAAGTAAATAAGGGTGAAGCGTACAAATGATCGCGTTACATTTTCCGACCAACCAGTTTACTCTGATGTGCTAATTTCCTGATAGTCGGGTTTTGCAATTTTCTCTCCAGCAGCACTGTGGGAATGGATTTCAATAACATAACTCAGTAAAGAAAGCCAAAGTATTTGAGTATCTCTTAAAAATATTTATGAGCTCATTTTAGTGCACAGTAAAACATCTTTCGTATCTAAATCAGTGCTGACTCTTTAGTTTCATCCACCTGTTTTGTTGACTGTCTTTTATTCTGAAAGTCAATGTTTCAGGCATTTCTTCCCTTTAACTTCTTTTTTTCTTAATATTGGATTTTAAACCATTTATATTTATACTCCAGAAAAACACAACATCTTGGTGAATGTGTTTATTATGTTCGATTATCATTTTATCACTAAGTGGTTCCTTATATCCTCCATCCATCTTCTGAACCCACTGAATCCCTTTAAGGGTGATGGGGTTGCTGGAGCCTATCCCAGATACTGCTGGGTACTGGCAGGATACACTGCACAATTTTCCAGTTTGTTGTTTAGATATGTGTAAATCTTTGTCTTAATAATCTGTGCATGCATGTGGCAATCCAAAATATTTCCATGTGCAGAAAGAATCCTCTGTTACTTTTTGTTGTCTCAACATCTTCTCCTTAAACTATATTGTACCAGTTTGCACCCAACTTTACGACATGCAGACACAACACACTCAAATATGGATGCAAAACTCTGAATTATAGACTCAAAACCCTCAAAATTAGTCACAAATTACTTAAATAGAGACAAAACTCAATTAAATGCATGCAAAACTCGAACATATAGACACAAAACTCAAAATATAGACACATAACACTCAAAAATAAATACAAAACACTCATATATACACAAAGCTAAAAACATAAACACGGAATAATAATAATATAAGCACAAAACCCTAAAATGTGCACTAAACTCTAAAATTGACAAAACTGTTTTGACAAAACTGTTCATTGCTGCTGGTTGACCACTCACAATTACTGACAGTTACAATAAAGCCTTTGAATCTTGAAAACACTCAAAAATACTTCTGGATTGATCCTAGATTGCTCTTCATCATTTTTGCGCGCTAATGCTAGCTTGGGGCTATAAACCGACACAGACGGAGCTCCAAGCAACTGGGAGAAGAAGGGGGCGGGGTTTCCCCGATGAGGGTTTCTCTAACAAGCTACTGTCACTGAGCATAAACTATGTCTTAAAAAAAATTACTAAAGCTTTTTAATTTTGGCTAAAAACTGCACAATCTTAATAAAAAAAAATACTGGGAACCATTTTAGAAAGAAAAAAATGGTTGGAGTGCAACTTTGAAGAGAATATCCTATGACCCAATTGTGAACTTCAACCTCCAAACTACCGGTTTCAGCGAAGACATTCTACCACCAGGACGCTGAACTAGTTAGAGCTAAACTAAAGCACAGATCAGAAAGCAGATGGAGGCAGAAACTTCCTGCATCATAGGAAGATCCTGGTACATGTCAAATAAAGTGTCCTTCTACTCTGGTTATTACTACTTACTTAGTTCTAATTTATTGATGTATGCAACAGAGAAATAGCTCCTCAGAGAAGTCAGATTTTGTTATAAAAATGCTGATTTCAACTCTGAGGCTGTGATAAACATCTGCTTCGCTTTACTTGACATGTTTGCTTGGCTGTCTTTGTTTACTTTGAACATATAATCTTAAATGCTGTGCAAATATTAGCAACCAAGTAAAAGGAGTGAGGAAAGAAAAGTTAATGACAGTCAGACATGTTACCACTAAAAGTCTTTAACACTACTGGAATTCCACAACTTCTAGAATGACCACTGCAGTGATTTCGAGTCCTCATCTGTAAAATTTGGACTATATCCCTTGTTGATGCCAAAGCCAGTTTTTTATTGTATTTCAATGCTTTACTGCCCCACTATTTCATGACTACAAATAAAAATGTCTCAAAATGAAGCTTTTTAGAGCAATTAAAAATAACTGTGATTAAAATAGATTAATAATTACAGGTAACAATGATTTGTCGCACAAAAATTCATTATGTGACAGCACTAAAAACAATGTTACAATAAGATATACACTCATTTACAAAAAGTCAAAACCTATAGGTTATTGTTTTAACCAATGTTACAAATTTTTCTAGCAGTCAAAATGGCCGCCTTGGGAGTGTAAAATGTTTTCTAAGGAATAAAAATCTGCTAATTTACATTAAAATGTTCAATTACTGTATAA
This sequence comes from Oryzias melastigma, assembly GCF_002922805.2. NCBI lineage: Eukaryota > Metazoa > Chordata > Actinopteri > Beloniformes > Adrianichthyidae > Oryzias > Oryzias melastigma. The sequence goes on from NC_050534.1 coordinate 5,964,710, forward strand.
ACTAGCTCTTTAAATGAGAAAATTAAAAAGTTTGAGGAAACAATACTGGTATTTGATTTAGTTATGACATT
>NC_050534.1:5964856-5965026 GCF_002922805.2 Oryzias melastigma
TTTCATTTAAGTCGTCAAACCTTAAATTTAAAAAAAAAAAAAATTAATTGATTAATAGATACGAGTGGATCTTTGGACTTTTTTCTTCCCTGTATTTGTTTTCTAGTTAATTTCGTTTTATTTTTGACAAAAACCCAATACCAAGGAAACAAAACAAAAAATCTAAATAA
>NC_050534.1:5965172-5973729 GCF_002922805.2 Oryzias melastigma
TCAAAACCTATAGGTTATTGTTTTAACCAATGTTACAAATTTTTCTAGCAATCAAAATGGAGAGTGTAAAATGTTTTCTAAGGAATAAAAATCTGCTAATTTACATTAAAACGTTCAATTACTGTATAAACTAGCTCTTTAAATGAGAAAATTAAAAAGTTTGAGGAAACAATACTGGTATTTGATTTAGTTATGACATTTTTTTTGAACATATTTTCACTGAGCCCCACAACAGACTGTAATTATTTTTTGGCTCACTTTGCAGTTTGATGTCACTGTTTCATTTAAGTCGTCAAACCTTAAATTTAAAAAAAAAAAAGAATTAATTGATTAATAGATACGAGTGGATCTTTGGACTGTTTTCTTCCCTGTATTTGTTTTCTAGTTAATTTCGTTTTATTTTTGACAAAAATCCAATACCAAGGAAACAAAAGAAAAAATCTAAATAAATACCCCCAAAAAGTTCTGATTTTATTTTTTTAAGTTGGAAACACTCTTGTTCCAATATGTGTAAATGAGAAGTTCATTCTGCTCCACAAAAAGCTCTACATGTTTATTGTGTATTTTCTTTTTTATTTGGAAACCTATAGTTTTATTTAAGTTAACCTTTGCTATTTTTTTAAGAAGCAGCTTTTCTTCTGAGATAACAAATGGCAGCAGCAAGCACTTGTTGCCTCAAGACCTCCCCCTTCAGGTACAGCATAGTACTGCTCCCTTTACCTGGAGTTTTTCCTTTTTTGTGATCTTTTTTGTACAGAATTGTGTCAGTATTTGGCAAAATGGAATTTAGTTAAAATAAATAAATACCAATCCTAGACAATTACCCAATTTGTGAGAATTTTGGCCTTCAGGGATAAAGCTCATCGCCTCAGATAGTTATGTATGTAGAAAAAATGGAGAGAGAGAGAGAGAGAGAGAGAGAGAGCATTTTACAAAGAAAAATAAGTAAAAGTACTATTTAAATTAAAAAAAAATACAAAACAGATGAATTTTGCTTAAACAAATAAAGCTCCCTTGGCAACGCCTTTAATTGTCTGTTTACTCCGATCAAACATTTTATAACACCACGAAAACTACTCCACCCACTGTATTATTTAATAAAGTACAAAATGAATCAATATTATTTCACCAAACAATAAATGACAAATTAAATACACACCTCAGGTTTTGGTAAAACAGTTAGATCATAGTTAAACAAACATTTCTCAAAGATCCCCTCTGTCATTTCTTTACATTTTCAAATTTATCTTTTCTGAAAAATCACAACATCTAATTTTAATTTAAATGATTTAAAGTTGCAGCGTTGTACAAGCAGAAGATAAAAGAACAAGAGCATAAAGGAGAAAGTCATCCAGAATGGAAACACTAGAGTGCCCTCCTGTGGACACACTGTGAAGAACATCCCAGAAGCTCTGACAACTGAACCCCCCCCCACTATTTTAAAAATATATTTATTCAGAAAGCTAAAATTTGTTCTTATTATTGATGCATAAATGTAATTATAATGCATAATTATGGTCATTGTTGACTTTTAACCCCCATTAGTCCAGTCCCTGAGAGGTTCAGACCAGAAACTTTTACAAATTTCAAGAAAACCAGAGGAGATCTTGCCTTTCAAGCTATTTCTCCTGGTCTTTAAAATGACTTTCCTTTGTGATTATGACACAACTATAGTGATTATTTTAAAGGTAAAGTTGTTTTTAATCAAAGGGGGCTTTAGTTGATCTCTTGTAGTATTTTATTGTGCTTACATTTGCTTTTACTGTCCTCTACTGTGTGAATTGTGTATGAGGAATGATTGTAATTTTATGATTTTACTATTGTGAAGCACTTTGTGATTTTTATCTGAAATGAGTGCTATATAGATAAACATTTACTTGCTTAAGAAATATGGGATACGATGTGAGAAATGTGTTTTTTAGTTTACTTTGTTTTTCAGTTGTGTTTATTTATTTATTTTTTGTCATGGTATTTATGATCTTGTTTTCCCTCCTGTCACAGTTTCTCCTGGTTTTATTTGATAATCATCCTCTACTGTCTTTAGTTCAGTCCATCATTCTCTGTGTTTTTAGTGTTTGCCTTTCAGATAATCTGTTTTGTCATTTTATTTTTGTTTCCTCTTTTCTTTGATGCTTTGAGTTTCTTTATGAAAGTCTTTATCAAACTGGATCTCATTCATTTTTGTTCTTCACCATTTTCTGACACAATGTCAGTTAATGGCACGGCATGAAAAAGAATAAATAAACTTATAGTCATTAAATTAAGCTTTGTGATCTCAGCCATTTAATCTTGCATAGCTTGTTGTGAATACTAGACGTCTAAGTGACATAATACTTAATAATGGATATTCTTTACTAATCCTCCTATCACAATCTCTGCACCACCAAATATTGTATTGTCTTGGGTTTTCTTGTTTGATTGAGTTTATTTTTTAATACATTTTTAAGGAAATGACAGAAAATGTAAATTATTTATTACGTTTCAAGACTTTTGTGAAAAGGACTTAAAGCAACGCCTCAACACGATATGAGACAAAAATAAAATTATAGTAGACTGGCGACCTGCTGTCACCCAAAAAGTAGCTGGGATAGGCTCCAGCAACCCAGAGGATTAAGAGGATGGATGGATGTGACTTAAAGCTATTTGAAAGAGGATGAATTAGCAAACAAAAAATGTCTGTGGTAATAATAACTGCACATAAGTCTAAAAAAGAACCTTTAAAAAAATGTTTTTGGGACGCACCCTTTAAATGCAAAATCCAAGTGCTTGCGTTAAACACTGAAATAGCAAACAAAGAGGAGTATTTCCAACTTAAAAAAAAATGTTTTGAGCTTTTTTTGTATGTAGTAACCTTTGTCAATAATGATACAAATATTGACTAAAAAAATTATTCAGAATAAGATTCTAGCTCCACCCCTGGTAGTAATGATTATTTTTAACACATCTAATGAAGAAAATTAAAGAAAAAAGGTTGAAGAAGCTTATAAATCCTGGAAAAGCAATGACTGTGATCCAGTATTTGTTTTAGGAAGCTCTAAGTGGATGTGATTACTCTTAAAAACACAGTTAATCCTTACATTTATCTCCTTTTAAACTAAAGTTAGTATTCATGCTTAGATCCTTTAATCCTTTGAACCATCTACTTAAGGCAAAACGGATGTGTTGTTCTTGGGCTGAGCTTTGAAGGTTCACTTCATGCCTCGAATCAAAGGCAGAAATAACATTAGCTTGTTTACTCTGTTTGCTTCGTTGAGCTTCAGGTTGTGCTGGAGCTGAAGCATGGCAAAGGTGTCAAAGGTCTGCCCCTTACATAAATGTTTTCACAACAGTGTTTTCCCACTCAAGACAGAGTTCCTGAAAATGAAATCATTGTTGTTTTATTCTTATTAGGAGGAAATGAAGCTGAATATTACAATTTAAACATTCCATGAAAATGCTTTGTTTCTGTGAAGAAAAAAGAAAAAAGTCTTCAGTTAAAAATATTATGCAGACAAAAAAACAGGGGATTTATTCAATAGAACATTAAAAAATCGACATTTTTTTTAGACACATTGACTTTAAATAATTTAAAGACCCACTCTGATCATCTTTAGATCTTTTCTTAAACTGTTTTAAATTATGATTTTAGGTAAAATCATAAGACCTGCATTGTTTTCTAGGAATTAGTTTCCACAGAGCGGCAGAAGTTGATTAGAAATTCTCCTCTGAGGTTTGGGCGGGACTGTTTGCATGAAGCAATTAAATTAAGATTTATTAAATTAAGACAATCACATTCGTAAAGATTTTAAGATATCAAGAATATAATCCATCCATTCATCTTCTTACACTCATCCGGGACCGGGTTGTGGGGCAGCAGTCTAAGCAAAGATGCCCAGTCTTCCTTCTTCCTGGCCACTTCCACCTTCTCTTGGGGGATCCCAAATTGTTCCGAGGCCAGCCAAGTGTGTCCTGCGTCTTCCCCGGGGCCTCCGCATACCCGGAACACCTCTCCACCTCTAGGGAGGTGTCCAGGAGGCATCCAGACTAGATACCCGAGCCACCTCAACTGGCTCAGCTCGATATGGAGAGTTCTCCAGGCTCTCACCTCATTACTAACGGAGCGCTCAGCCACCCTCCAGAGGAAACTCATTTCAGCCGCTTGTAGTCAGGATCTCGTTCTTTCAGTCACAACTCAGAGCTCATGACCATAGGTGAGTACTGGAACGAAGATCAACCGGTAAATCGAGAGCTTTGCTTTCTGGCTCAGCTCCCCTCTTTACCACAATGGACCGTACAGCTACCGCAAAATAGCGGACGCCGCTCCAAACCGTCTGTCGATCTCACGCTCCAATCTTCCCTCACTCGTGAACAGGACCCCAAGATATTTAAACTCCTAAATCTGAGGCAGGAGCATTCCACCCACTGAGAGGACAAACTACCTTTCTCCGGTCGAGATCCATGGCCTCAGACTTAGCGGTGCTGACCCTCAATAAGTTCCAGACACTAATGTTTTTCATTTATTTGATTTTGAAATATTTTTGACTGTTTTGCCTATTGTGATGTCACTATTATTTGGGTGGGGGTTGTTCACCATACCCAAAATTAATTTTTAACCCATTGTAGTTCAAATCTTGGAGTTTTTCTCCTTCTAACTTTTGTGTGTCCTTTCTGATATTTTTTGTCTTGTATTGTCTAGGAATTATGCTTGAAATAAACCAAATCAATCAATCAATGAAAGAACTAGAGGGAAACAGGAGAGACAGTCTAGAGACAGCAAAGAAAGCAAACACACACAATATTACTGGGACATTTGTAAACTAGAAACTAGAGAAATGCAGAAACTCATGGAGGAACTGAAGAAAGCTTGAAAGGTGAAGGCAGAAGCCACCAAACTGGAGAAGTGGCTACAGCATCCCTGGAATAATCTCTCACACTTTTGAGTCCAGAAAAGGAGCTGTGAGCACAAAAAGTGAGTAGAGAGTATCAACATTTTAGAGAGTATCAGTACTACATGACCCTAAAGAAATTGAGGATTTTTTGGAAAAAGTTGGTCCATCAATAATGGTGCATCAATTGTGTTGTCTTTTTACCAAACATGTCAACAGAAGTAAAAAGATTCTCCTTTTTTTCTGCACATTTGGATCGATACACCAGACCCAACAACCTTCAAGCTGAAGGATGTTATTTCCCAACCAGGAATGATCAAACCTTGACTCTTGTGTGTTTGTTTTCCTGTTATTCAAACAGCTCTCCCCTTTCTTCTACTGGACCACAAGGAATGTTTGAACTTGAGCCATTTGCTACCTCTGACTGTTAAGTAGAACCCCTTATGGTTACCTGTTTTTTTTTTATATATATATATACAAAAAACATTTACTGAAGCTTGATGGGAAGAAAATAAATAACAGACCTATATGTTCACCTGTTGGGAAGGAAAATAAACCAACTTTATGTTTGTATCATCTTTGTGTTCGAATGATATGATTTCAGATGAATAATCAGATTATCAGATTTAAAAAAACTGCAAAAATGTAGCCCACATAATTGGAAAAGAAAAAGGCTGTTTAAGACTTCATTTCAAAAATATACTTTTTTTTGCCAAGATGATTCCTCTTCTAAATGTCCATTTAACAACTATAAGGGAAACTAGTTTGATGGTTTGAAAAACAAAGTTGTTTTATTAGGAGCTAAATGTGTGCTGGCAGTGCAGACACATGCACGTAACACAAAACATGCACAATAAACAAAGCAACAGAAATAACAGCACACAAATGCTTATTATGTATGAAAAACACTTTTGGTTATGCCTTGTAAAACATTTATTAAAGAAAATTTGAATATTGCTTAACATTAAGATTTTTTTTATTCAGAACAAAAGACTGTACAGCAGTGACACTGTTCTTTATGACGCAGATGAGGAGTGTCACTCTGTGCCTTAAAATCAGGATTGTGTGCTTTCGCCTTTTTTAAATGGTTAACACCTACTCTTGATGATAATTATCCTCTGCAATCTTCTTCAGCATATCAGCTGATGCCATTTCTCCATGCAGGGGCATGGAGAGAGGAGGGGAAGCTCCTCTCGCGGACAGGGGGGGGCGGCTCTCCCACACCCCTCCGCACTCCGGAGGAGGTTCAGCTATGCGGTGATACACCTCAGCAGCGCAGCACCTCTTTCGGGTGCAAAAATGTCATACAAGCGTCTTGAGTTGTCTGAGTTTTTGTGATGAACCGGAAGAGTCACGAGACTGAAAGAAAATGTGTGAAACAGCAAATAAAGAAACACAAATAAGTGGGGGAACACTGTACTTTATTTTACATTTTCGGTATTTTATCATCAATTCTTCATGAAAGTTCAATGTTTAATGAATTCCTAAATCAAATTATTAAATAACTGATGAACACTACAAATGTGGGTCTTTTGGATAACAAAACATGAGTGGCTGTTTAACTACAGTTGTCAGGAGTCAACACTCTGTCTCCCCCTTCAGTCATCATCGGGAGCCATCACCTGAGTATTGAATGCACTCAATCTGCCATCAACACCTGCACACAATGTTTGGATGGCTCCACGCCTGGTTCCCATCAGCTCATCAGCCACAGGACATTTAAGCACCGCTCAGACCACACTCACTGCGAAGTATTGCCTGTGTCTTTCTGCTAGCAAACCAATCAGTTACGACTTCACAGATCCATTCTGGCTGGCATGTATGATATCCGAGCAGATGCTTTGTATTACATTACGTTTTTTAGTAAATTGTAGTTTTCTTTATAACATCAAGGATGCCGAGCACATCAGTAAGGCCGCTGTTTGCAGAATCGTAAGGAAAGTTTACCTTACACTCGAGCACTTTTGACCCATTTCCGTATTTTTTTTCTTTTGGCACAAACTCCTCAGAGTGATCAAAGAGGAGTTTGACAGAATTGCAGGTTAGTGGTATTGCATTTGTTCATCTTGAAGAAGGATCACTTAAATCTTGCTGTGTCTTAGGAAAATTAATAATACAAATTCCCCTTAAGAATTTCCAAATGTGGTTGGGTGCATTGATGGCACACACATCCCCATAACTGCATCTTCGGAAAATGAGGGGGACTATGTGAACAGGAGGTCCATCCACAGCATTAATGTGCAGGTACACCAACTACTCTAATGGTTAAAAAAATCACAATAATGGACTGATATTTTTTTTCACCACCAAGATCATATGTGATGCTGCACATGTCATCACAAACGTGGAGGCCTTTTATATTTCATTTTCATCTGCTACCAGATCCTTTTCATGCCTATTGCATTGCACCTAAAATTAAAAATGTATGTATGTGTAGGACAAATTTTAGAGAAGCATTTTGAAAAAATGAAATTGTTACTTTGGATGAAACGTATTGGATTGCTTATTCATCATGACTTTACAAATCCCATATATCAACCACTGAAATTGAGGAAGAGTATTAAAATGCGCTTTTGATTTGTTCCTAAAAACGGTCGTTCATGCAATTACAGAGATTACTTGTTAAATTATTGGCAGATAAAAACCATTCCTTAATTAAGAAGTGACAGAATGACATTACTGACATTTTTTAGTACTTATCCTGAATTGAAACGATTAAAATATATACGTACGCATTAACTCTGGCAGCGATTTCCTCCCACTCCAACTCTTTGTTTTGCCGCTGCAGCTGTGTTGCTTTTCTTGTGGGAAATGTGCTCGTAGTCAGCATATGCCTGAAGGAGCACATCAATTTCTGTCGACGTAAAGTATCCCGCCCTACTGGTGTTTGTTCCCGTTGCCATGGTGAATCGTGCTGTCTTTGCTTCATTGATCAGGGCTTTTCATAGTCGCAACTCTCGCTCCTGATTCTGGTTCCAACAACTTCAAGTTGATTAAATCAACTCTTTTTAGCTGTTCTGAAACCGAAAACTCTTAAGTTTGCGAATTTTGAGTCCGTGGACCCTGAGTTCAGGTTTGAACTCAAAATTTGTTTAACCTGTCTCTTGAAACGGGCCCCTGGTCTTCACTCTGATTTGGCTCTGTGGACTCCTAGCTTAGCCTGGCTGCCTTCTACCTGTTTCTCCTTAATAAACCTGGAACCAGCTGTCTGCCTGTTTGTGACAACAGTATGTAAGGAATCTCGGCAAAGGTTATTTAAAACTTATTTTATTAAGAACTTGTTCATTTAATGCTCATGTGGGAGTTTTAGTCTGAATTCATCTTGATTTTGGATGATCGATTGGGCTGTTTATTTTTAGAAATAGAAAAAAGATACATATAGCAAATATATTTATGATAAATTTGGATTTCAATTTTTTTAGATTTATCTTGACTTTGAAACAACTTGGAAGTGTGCAGATTAGTTTTTTTTCTTTTTTTACAGGTCAATTTTGACTAACATTCAAGTTTGTATTTGGTGTCAGAAAGCTAGAAGAACTTTTCTTCTTTTCTTTTCTAGAAAGGAGAGAGTCTGGTATCCACTTGTCTGTGATTCTTTGATAAATAACATTGGACCTGCGCTTAGCTCCTCATTTCAGCAGCTTCTTTAAAACCAAACAAAAACAAAGAGCTGCAAATTTACATTTGAGGAA
>NC_050534.1:5974031-6005102 GCF_002922805.2 Oryzias melastigma
TAACATTTTACCTGTGGTGCCCAAACCTTTGATCCCCACTGTATACTATGAACCATGTATGTGTAGTGCTGGAAGTAAACAAAAAAAAGGAAGTATTTATTCATACTAAATTGAAATATTATAAGTTTCAAATATATAAGTCTATTTAAGTTAACTATAAAAAGTAAACTTCAGTTATCCTGTCTCACTTTTAGCATGGGGTCTGCAACCTGTGGCTCCAGAACCACATGCCTCTTTTACCCCTCTATTGTGGTTTTAAATAAAAAAGTTTTTATTTTTAGAAAGTTACTGCAAAGTTAAAAGTAGGTAATTAATAAAGTTTTAAAACAGTAAAATAATTCAAACTTTATTCAAGTGATTCACAAACAGTTGAAGGACAGTTTTGACAGATTTTGGAGTGCTGCTTTCTATAAAAAAAAAAAATCAATAATAGGTGGTTAAACACAACCAGAATCAGGGCACACTCAATTATCAGGCAGGTATTTAATTTTCTTTTAAAAAAAGACAAGGATTTTAGGTTCACTTAATGGTTTGAAAGTACGCTATGGGTCACCTAATTGATTTTTGTTTGTTAGATTGAACAATTTTTTTCTAAAATAAGCGTTTTGTTTTTAAATCACAGTTGATATTATACTATCTACTACTGGTTTAGATTGATCATTTTCTTTTAGAAGAAAAATGCCTTTTTCTGGTTTTTGTAGTTCCAAATTTGACCATTAGATGGCGACATATACCGCATTTTACCGGAGGTAGTCACAGGTGAAACCTGTTCATTATTTGCTGTGGCAAAGTAATGTTTTAATAAAATAAATGTGTATGTTTTAATAAAAATGAAGTTTTTGTTTAGGTATATTTTGGATTTTTTATTTTTTGTTAATTGATCAATTTACTTATTTATTTTTTTATAGTACTTGTGCGGAGTGATCTGCAGGACAGTGCAGCAGTCAGTCTGCTTCTTCACCGTGAATGACCCGCTCCAAGTTACCAAAACAAGCCTCTTTTTACGTCACGTCGACGCTGGCAGTGACGAAGCGGGTCCACTACACTCCTCCCACCTCACCTTTCCTCCCCACTCCTCGTCAGGGAGGACCGCGGGGATGAGATGCACTGACAGCCGGGAGGCAGGACAACTTTATCCCGCGTGTTAAAGTGCTCCCACTCCCGCGTACGTTTCGAGGTTTCATTTTTTTTCTATAAAAGCTTCAACTCCTCAACCCCCCAGCTCTGCCGTGGATTTCCCACATGTCGCGAAAGCAGGTCGACCATGACTACACCCTCCGGAGTATGAGCAACCTGATGGGCGAGCGCTGGAAGAAAGTCAACGATGGAGGCGAGCGGAGCCTCATCAAAGCTCCGTCCAGCGCCAGCATCAGCAGCCAGGGCGCCGCCTCCTCCTCCTCCGGAGCGGCCGGTGCCCCGGCGGGAGCGCCGGCGGCGGCCCCGTCCTCCTCCAACAACGGGGACCTGGAGCGGGCTGCGCGCAAGCAGTTCCAGCAGGACGTCACGCCCGGGTTCGTGTACGTCCTGGCCGCCTTCTCCGCCTTGGGGGGCTTCCTGTACGGCTACGACACCGGGGTGATCTCCGGGGCCATGCTGATGCTGAAGAGGGAGCTGCAGCTCAGCGCCCTGTGGCAGGAGGTGCTCATCTCCAGCACGGTGGCCGCGGCCGCCCTGTCCGCCCTGCTGGGCGGCTTCCTCAACGGGCTGTTCGGGCGCAGGGTGTGCATCCTGCTGGCCAGCTTCTTCTTCACCTTAGGAGGGATTGTCCTCAGCACGGCGCCCGGGAAAGAGGCGCTGCTGGCCGGGAGGATCATCGTGGGAGTGGGGCTTGGTAAGATGCTTTTTTATTCATGTATATATATATATTTTATTTCAAGACACCCAAAGGGTATTGAAAATAAGGGTAAGGCCAAAATAAAATAAAATGTGAATAATTGAATTAAATAAAATTAACTATCTTAAAACATTTGGGTCATTTCTTCAATCCGATTCTTAGGTTTTCCATGTTGGTATATATTCTTGGGTTTGGCTACTTTTTGGATCAATTCTAATTTTTATGGGGTTATAATCGTCTTTTTTGAGTCCAATTTCGTTTTTTGTTTGCTTTAGTTTTTTTTTTAACTGAGATAAAATTACCAATAAAAAGTTAGTTTATTTGAGTTAAAAACTACCAAACTTTATTTAAAACTTATTTATTTAACAAAAAAAAAAAAAAAAAAAAAACAGCTTGGGTTACTCACTCACTCACTCACCTTTTTATTGACTTGTATTTTATGGAGCTAAATCAGGGCCAATATTATTTGAAACCCAAATACATCAAAATGGAAAAATATTGGTGTCCAAAAAAATTTATTCTAAAATAAACTTAGTTATTTTCACCTTCAAATGTTCTGTTTTTTAGATTTCAAAACTTTTTTTCCCCATTTCAAATCTTCTTTTTTTCCCCCTTTCGACTCTTTTTTTTTTTTTAGTTTTCGAATCTGAAAATTTCAGTTTCAAAACTTTTGGCCCCGTTGTGGCGCTTTGGGCGGGGATAAAATGAAGGACCAATCAAAATCGACGAATCAGCTTCAGTCCTGTTTCACTGACTTCATTCACTGACTTTTATATTAATGGTCAGAAAATTGCTGTATTGTGGAGTTTTTTGTGTGAAATAAACTAAAAAAATAAAATAAAAAAATGAGCGAATAAGAGACTATGTGAAAGTATGAGAAAAAAATTGTACAATGATTACAAAATAAAAAAATATCAATTTTTACTAAAATAGTAATAACTTCCTGGTTGAAAAGGTTTTAATTTTAGTAGGAAAAAGTTTTGTTTTTTTTGTGGTTATTTTGCAACTCTAAATACAAATTACAAATTTGTTTTTGAAAAAGCACAACTTTTCCTTGTAAAATTATTACTTTAATAAGTCATAAAACTACGATTTTATTTTTGTTCAATGTTGACTATTTCTTCATAATTGTATATACTTTTTTATTGTACACTTAATTGCCAAATGTTTAAAGACTTCTTTGTTTTCAAGTATTTTATCTGGCAAAACCCTTCTGCTGCCTAATTATGTAGCCATAAGGGACCCCAAGTCTCCCTGTGCTGGTCCCTAGCCCGTATAAAGTAAAGGCTTGCGTCAGGAAGGTCGTCTGGATGTCTGGCATAAAAGTTTCTGACATTTTAAATGTATGAATCAGTGAAAGCTAATTTGCTGTGGAGACCCCTGAGGGGACATCTTAAAAGGTGAACAAACATGTGATTTGCTGAAAATTGCATCAGGGCTTAGAACTGTTTTAGGCAGTATTTGAGGTTTTTTTTTTCTTTATTGGAGAAAAACCTGACATTACTTTCTTCTTTAAACAACACTAATCTTGACCATTGTTCATATATGGGGTCCAATCAGGATACAATCAAAGTAAATTAAAAACAAAATTTAAAATAAAAAAAAAAACAAAGAAAATTTGAAAACAGGTTTAAACTCATATTGTGAGTTTGTATGGAAAATTTGAAAAATGAAACTGTAAATTAAAAAAAAAATCTAAAGAATTTGAGAAATTTATAACTTGAATTAAATTAAGCAAAAAATCTAAAACTATTACAAAATGATAAAACAAATCTATTTATATCATCTACTGATTTGTTTTTTTTTTTCATTTCTCTTCCTGTTCAATTTCAGTCCTTAATTTATAGTTTCAATTCCGACGTTTCGTTTTTGGTGTGGCGTGGGTGATGTGGGCCTGGGACTTTGAGCCCGAGAGATGATTCGGGTGATAAAGAGTTAGCTGCTCCAAAACAGTGTCCTCTGTCGGTGCCCTCCTACCAAACTTTGGCAGAGCATTATCCCCACTGTGTGCCACATCAAAGCCACCATGTCTAACAATTAAATCAATCAGGACAAATTTGTAGATAAAACCAGATCAACAAAGTAATATACAACTCTTTTGTTCACGCTTTAAAAGCAGAAATCTGTTGACTTACTTTGGCTATCTATGCTATCAATATTTGGGTTGTGGGAGGGGCCGATTCACCAGCTGCAGTACATGTGTTGTGTCAGTCTTTGTAATGTCTCTCCAGAACAAGAAGTTATTGGTGTTTGGAAAAGAGTTGCTGGCAGAGACTGAAAACACATTTATATGATTCAACATATAACAAAATATGCTAATCTGACAGAACCTTTAAAGACATTATTCAGTGGCTTAAAAAACAATCAAAAGAGACAAAAAAACGATAGTGGGGGAGCTAAGAAAGTGGCCTGATGAAGCTGATGATCTCAGATGTCAAGTTATTTGGTGGCCAATCAAAGCTAAAGCTTGAATAAGCTTAATGTAATTAAAAATAAGTCAAATTGAAGATTTGGTTCTTTCCTAATATGAATCAGTCATCCGTAGAATCACCCCTCTAGGCAGATGTTTTCTGGATTAAACTAGAAATAGTACCGTCAAGGCTTTCCAAGTGTGTACTGTCAGTAAAAGATCTGCTTGGTTGGAGCTATTGTGGGGTGGGGTCTTCCAAATGATTCCATTAAACTGGTATCTGGGGAGTTCGGAAGCCACAAACGCACACACACATTGTGTTTTCGTTGTTTGAACCCTTTCAAAGGCTTTTCTGATCAGCTGCTTAATGACTGCATTACAGTGAGTATTTTCTCCACTATAAAATAGGCCGTTCATTAAGTACTGTCACAATTTGTGCTGCATTTCTCAGATTCAACGAGTCACCAGGTTAGGACTGAAAGGTACCATTTGTCACACCTGACAGTTCCATTGTTCCTTTTCAAGAAGAGTAAAGAGAAGTCTTGGTACTACGGACTGATGCACCTGTATTCTCTTTGAATGCAGACAAATCCACCATCTCAAGACTTTGTTATGGTATTAGAATATATGTCTATATCCACCCTAACCCTGGAGCGTATCCCAGCTGTCTTAGTGTAAATGTGGGATAAACCTTGAACAGGTCCAGCACATGGTAAAATGCATATAAAAAGCTATAGGAGTAATTGGTAACACATTTAATTGGAAGTGCATTGTTGTCAAGAGACATTGTACAATAAACCCTTTAGAACAACTCTAACCATCCCATTGAGAGTTTAGTCCACGTGTCAAAGTCAAGGTTAGGGTCCAAATCCGGCCCCACTGGGTGATTATATCCGGCCCTCCAGATCATTTTATATTTTTGTTATTAATGGCCCGATGTTATTTTGTGCTGGTAATATAACGCAACACATTTAATTCCCAAGCCATTACGTATTGACGTTTGGTTAAGGGCCCCTCCGTGTCAAAAATGTATGTTTTTTGGCGTCCAATTAAATCAAGGCTCCCCAACCTCTGGGTCCCAAACGGATACCATTCCAGGACATGGGCCGCACTCGTATCCTAACCCTAAACTTAACCTGGTACTAGACAGTCAGTACCGGACGTGGATTATTACTGGTTCCAGATGCAGACCAGGCAAAGATTAGAGTATTGGTACTGGCTGCTTTAAAAAGTTAGGTTTTTAAAGTTTTAAAAATGTAGTTTTAGTGTGTTCAATAAATGTTTATCCTGTTTGGCCCGCGACCTAAGATGTTTTGGATTTTGGCCACCACATTTCAATGAGTTACTGTGTCTCTTTGTTGTTCTACATTTGTCCTAACCTTCCTTCGTACTCTGTTTACATCCTGTACTGCCTGGCTGCAGTGGCCGTTTTGGTCCAGTTGTTACAGTTCAAGCACAGAGCCTATTCGGACTGAGAAAACCTCAGTTAACTGGTGCTATGTCAAATTGGAAACAAACCAAGACCACCTGGAAAGTTGAGTCCGAGAGCGGTTCCTGGTCTCAGACCAGTGTCTGCTTTGGTGTATTCAGACAGATAATTGTGTGTGTGTGTATATATATATATATATATATATGTATATGTGTGTGTGTGTGTGTGTGTGTGTGTGTGTGTGTGTGTGTGTTTATGTATTTTATGTATATATATTTGTATGTATATGTGTATATATAGTTGCAGACCTTTTAGGTTTTTTAGGGTTGGTTCTATTTTTTTTCTCCCTTTCAAGCCTGGTGTTGTTTTGCCTAGTTTCTAATTACAAAGCGTGACCCTACCTCACTTTCAAGCTGCACATCCGTGGCTGTTGGGGTTATTATCATTATTGCATTCATTAGCATAATACTATCCGGCAAAGAAACAGATAATTATGAGACTTGATTAAGTATCTTTAGGTAAGAGACTGAAAATGTGTGGAAACTTTCTCAAAAGAACCCAATGGAGGTTTTTTAATTTATTTTTTTGTTGGGTTTGTATTTTCCGCATAAACTCCTACATTATAAACTCCCCACATCAACACTGCTCCCTCTGCATCATTCTCTTGCCTTAGCTCTCTGAATTCATATTTTCCCTTTTCTTTCTTGCTGTACCCTGTTGAAAACCTTTAATCACACCCCTCCCTTTTTCTTAAAATCAGCACTCTGTAACTGTTAATGTGTAAAAAGGGGCTGCTACAACTGACTTGTTCGCGTCCTCTGAGATTGGTAAGTGCTTCTCTCAATTATCCGTTGAGGACCTGTGGACCATTTTCTCTTCTTAGTCAGCCTCGGGGACAAAAGTGGAAGCGTAATTGTTTAATAAATGTTCCTGTCTGGCCAAAGTGAACAGTTGTGGTTTTTACCTGTTTTTTCATATTAAAGGCTTTTATAACTTCAGACCTCAAGCGTAACGGCCGCCGTGGTGCAGCGGTAGGGCGGTCGACTCCTGATCGGAAGATTGCGGGTTTGATTCCCACCTTGCCTGCCCATATGTCGAAGTGTCCCTGGGCAAGACACCAAACCCTGAATTGCCTCTGGTGGAAGGTTGTCGCCAGTGTTCGGCAGAGGAGCCACCACCAGTGTGTGAATGTGTGTGAATGGATGAATGGGTCTGTGAATGTAAAGCACTTTGGGCCTTCGAGGAAGGTAGAAAAGCTTAATACAAGCATACACTATTTACCATTTTACTTTAACATTTTTATGGCCTACAGCTGGACTGTAAGAACCAAAGTGTTTTCATCATTCCTACACCACTGAGAGAAAATTTCACCCCCTGCCACACAAAATTTTGCACACACCTAGTACTTGAAGAAAATCAGTTTTGGGCATAGTGAATGTCCCTTCCCCCCTTCCCAAAACCTGATGACATCACAGCAGGTGAAACCATTAAATACATTTATGGGGCCAAAATTTGTTATGGGGCTTAAAAACATTTAAAAATCCACTAACAAAACCAAAACACAAGTCTCGGAATGTTCAAAAACATTTCTAAGATTGTTATGGGATGGCCACAGGACCTACGACTCGCCAGCCATTTTATGGCAAAGTATGAAAATTGCCGATTTTCCCACAATATGAGAAAAGAAAACATTTGTTTAAGCAATTTTCACGAAATTTAACACAGATGCAGTCAGTTTAAGTCTACCATAACCAAAGTTTTGACTTTAGGCTTTAGAAGCAACCATCTTGAAATAAAACATTTAAAAAATCCCCAACAGTACCAGCCACTAATTTGAAATCCTCATACGGAATTCAGTCCATCACTCCTAACTCATTGAGTATCATTGGGAAGATACTTCAGAAAAAAATGTTGGTTTTAAAGTTTGTTGATTTTGATCAAACATTCACCTGGAAAGCTAGCAAGAGTGGCGTTCCCCTTTAGCACACATTTTTTTCCAAGAACATTGTGAAAGCTGAATACATGAATTGTTGACTCTAACTGAACTAAACAATATAACGTACAATATGATTATTGTATATTAGGAACATAGGCGTGGCTATCGAATCATCTCCTTTGCCAAGGAAATCCAAAAATCGACTTTTAATGATTTTTCTGTATTGGCAAGAGTCTGGCTATACAATACATATCTCGATACGTGTCTCATGATACAATATGTATCACAATATATTCCAAGAATGTACCAGGACAATTTTTCCCTTTTTAAGAGCATGACTTAGAAAAAAACTACCTGATTATTATTAAGTCTTTTATTGAAATAAAATGGCAAAACTGATTGTATTTAATGATCATACCAATAAGCACTCCAACTGTATCTCATATACAAGTTGCTTTTACTCAAGCAAATTCATGGTGTTTTTCTTCTGGTAAATTAAAACATATTTGTTTTTAAAGGAAACGGTTATTATTTGATTTCCACAGCAAAATATTTTTCATTATAAGAAAAAAAAAACAGAATGAAAGTGCATATTACGGTTCTAAAAGTATGATTGAGAAAATGTATTTATTTATTTCCAAAACAACATATTTATAAGTAAAAGACCTCTTGGAACAATTTTACAATAGATCAAAAGATGATTTCAGTGGGTCTTTAATCTATCACATTCAAACAGTTCTTAGTTATTTCTGTTGATGCTGATGAGTACTTACTATTTTTTTTTCATTTTATCTAACCTTTTATTTTACCAACTGAAAATACTATAGATGCCATATTTAATTAAATAAAATAGTAAAAGAAGATACATTTTTTAGATTCACTTCTTGAAAATGTATTTTCTTCTCTCACTTGAATCATTTGTTTATTTTGTGAGCAGAGTTCAGGTTTTGGGTTTGAAGACAAATGGTTTCCACTTTGTCTGAATTGAAGTGAATTGATTGTTCACCTTTGAGTAACAGTAAAAGAAGAAAGATGGCTCTGCAGGGCTAATTATACAAAACTCCCCAGAGACGGAGAGTTTCTTAAGAGTAAGCACAACTAATCTAAAAGGAAAATAAACATTAATTGAAAATCCCAAATGGTACTTTCCAACACTAAACAGAGGCTAAATATTCAGAATTTAATTAAATCAATGCTAATTCACCCCTCCGTTAACTGCCACCTTAACGTTGTGAAGGAGTTGGAGAGCTTGAGTGACTCCAGGAGCTAAAACGTCTGGGGCTTTTGCCCCTGGTAGGCTCTCCCATGGCAGACAGTTCCTGAATGTAGAGGAGTTTCGAACCCCCTTCATGAGAACAACAAACAAAGATTCTGTATTGTCGCCCAGATAGATGTCATTGAGGTCCAACTCTGTGGTTGAGTTTTTCCGGTGAGTGCCTGATGACATGGGAGGAGCCCCTGTCTGGAACAACGTCGGATCACTCTCCTGTGGGTTCACTACCTCCAGAGGAGCTCAAAAGGGCCCGGTGGAATGTGGTTTGGGTGACAATCGAAGGCAGGTGCCTCTAAGGCCCAAAGCCCCTATAACTCATGTGTGGGAGGTTGAGAGGTACCGGCTTGATATAGTTGGGCCCACCTCCATGCACGGCCTGGGCTCTGAAACTCAGTCCATCAAGGGGGGTTGGACTCTCCAATTCTGGAGTTACACATGGTGAGAAGCAGCATGCCGATGTGGACTTTCTTGTGAGCCCTCACCTTAGCCGTCAAGTGGTGGAGTTCCCCCCAGTGGATGACAGGGTCATGTCCCTTCGCCTTTGGGTGGAGGACAGGTCTCTGTCTGTGATTTAGCCCTAAGGGCCAAACACCAGTTGGACTACTCTGTCTTCTTAGTGTCTCCTGAAGGGGTACTGGAAACTGCCCTAACGGGTTCTCACTTGTCCTACTGGAATACTTTAATGCCCACATGGGCAATGACAGTGGGACACGGAGGGGCGTGATTAGAAGGAATGCCCTCTCTTGTTTGAACCCGAGTGGTGTTTTGTTGTTGAACTTCTGTGCTTATCATAGCTTGCCCATTGCAAACACTATGTTAAAAAACTATGTCCATCGATACACTTAGCATCAGGACACCCTAGGCAGGAGATTGATGATCAACTTTGTAGTTGTTTCAGGCAACCTTTGGCCATGTGTTTTGGACACTTGACTAAAGAGAGGGGCAGAGCTGTCCACTGATCTGGGAATATCTGGCTAAGCCCTCCGTCATTGAGGTCTTAAACTCCCATATCCAGTTATAATACCCAAACCCAGTAGTCGACACTGGAAGTAATGGATGCCATCAAGCTAAAGAAAGAGTTCTACCAAGCTTGGCTGGCTTGTTGTACTCAAGAGGCAGCTGAAAGGTACTGGCAGTCTAAGTGAGCTGCGACTTGGGTTGTTGTGGAGGCAAAAACTCAATCCTGGGAGGAGTTTGGTGAGACCATGGAGAAAGGCTATCGGTTGGCCTCAAAGAGGTTCTGGCAAACCGCCCGGCACCTTAGGAGGGGAAAACAGTTCTCTGCAGGCAATGATTTTGGTGCAGGTGGCAAGCTGTTGACTTCGACTGGGGACATTGGTGGGCGGTGGAAGGAATACTTGCGTGTCAGCAGGATCTCTTCAATCCGGCTGGCACTCCTTTTCTTGGGGAAGCGGAGGCTGAAGACTAAGCTGAAATCACTGAGGTAGTCGATGAGCTCTTCAGTGGCAAGACACTCGGAGTGAATTAATTTTACGTTTATTTGTTTGATAGGGACATTGTACATTAATAGACATCTATTCAGGGAGTCAAATATATAAATACACCGGATTAAAGCAACAATGCTAATTTGCTTCCGTAGTCCCCTGGCAGTTACACAAGAAACCAGTGAACAGAATAAAGAATCACACATTTAAAAAGTCACATTATATTAGAAAATCTGTAGAAATTTAAATAGTTAATTATTAAAAAGCAGGACTAAAGATCACGATAAAAGCATTTGACACAAGAGTGTAATAATAAGAGAAAAAGAAACCAGGATATTTAAATAAACGTAAAAAGCATCACAGAAAGATGCAATAGTAACAGGTTAAAATATCAATGATTACAAGACTGGTTTTCTTTCTGCCACTGTTTAAAGTGGGGTTTGAAAGTCAGTGGCGTTGAACATACTCTAACAGAGGGAGGGAAATATACTGGCCTTCACAGAAAGAGCATTTTGTCCAATTAGTGTTTTCCTGTAGGGGAAATCACCATCACCTCTAAGGGCAGCTCTGGTCGTGAGATCACTGTGAGTTCTTTGTAAGCATCATGCAAAAATATTTGGTGGTATTAAGTTTTAGATAAGAACTATAGAACCACTCATTTACAGAATCGAGGCTTTACTGAGAACAGATGCTGCTTCCTGACAGCATCATTGACATACATTTGAGATTCAACATTAACACAGGAGTTTATGGAGGTCATTGATGTACAAAGAAAATTACAGAGAGCCAAGTATTGAGCCTTGAGGTACAGCAACGAGAACATCTACAAGAGTTGATCTGACATTGTCAATGCAAACACATTGCTTCCTTAATTCTAAATCTGATTTGATCCAACAAATTGCATCTGATGAAAAGTTGAAGTGCATTAGTTTAGACAGAAGAATTTCATGATTTACAGAGTCAAAAGTTTTCTCAAATTTAGAAATACAGCATCTATGTAAGGATTGATGTCCAACATTTGCTTAATTTTTTCTAAGAACAGACAATTTGCAAATTCTGTGGAAAGGTCTTTAAATCTTTAAGTGGTCTTTTTTGAAGTTCGCCCTGAGTATCTCAAGTCTCTGGATGCTATTGGAGTGTCTTGGCTGACATGTCTCCGCAGCATTGTGTGGGAGTCTGTATCACTGGACTGGCAGAGTGGTGATTCCCTTTTTCAAGAAGGGGAACCGGAGGGTCTGTTCTAACTACCGGCGAGTCACACTCCTCAGCCTCCCTGGGAACATCTATTCCAGGGTACTGGAGATGAGAAACCGTCCGATAGTTGAACCTCAGATCCAGGAACAGTGCGGTTTCCGTCCTGGTCATGGAACAGTGGATGGACTCTTCCCCACTCCAAAAAGCCCTTCTTCCTTCTTCATGGGTTTTGTGGATTTGGAGAAGGCATTTGACCGCATCCCCCTTGGTGTCCTGTGGAGGGTGCTAAATGGGGTCCGGGAGCTTTACTAATGGCGGTCCGGTCACTGTAAGACCAGAGCAGGAGCTTGGTTCATATAGCTGGCAGTAAGTCAGACCTGTTCCCTGTGTGTGTTGGACCCCAGCAGGAGTGCTCCTTTTTTTAAACGCCTTTCTTTATTTCAAAATAGTTGAAAATGTTTTAAATCAGCTTTATGTTACCCAAATATTTAGCAATTATTTCAAAGTTTAAATGTTTTACTCTGGAAAAACTAAGAAATAATGAATTTCTTTCTATCTTTAAACCACAATTAAGTTTTATGTCTACAACTATATATAAAAAATGATATGACTATATTTGGATTAATACATGGTTTGCAACAATGATAGTAAAAGTTTAGAAAACAGCAGTGAAGGCAGTTCAGAGTTACGTAAATTTAATTTAGGGTGCACTTGAGTTGTTCAAAGCACACGCTGACATAAATATGTAGATTTATTTTTTGTCATTTTATAATAAAAGAGAAAATAAGAGCTAAGAAAAGGATTCAGAGCAATTTTTAGATTAACAGTAATGAAATGAACTTTAAAAATTGGGCATAATTTAATCAAAAAGCTTTGATTGCTAATTAGCCTGGCCGTTTGAGCTGCTCAGTTCTGTTTCATCTGAAGTGTCCTTCTGCCGAAGGATTTTACCTCACCGGGATCTTCACTCTTAAACAAAACATGAGAGTCACGCCCTCGTAGTTAACAAGGCACATAATGCCACCGCGGTTAGCCGCCGGAGAAGCTAATTGGGCTGCGTTTTTCCGCGGCTTCCAGCACCAACCTGCGCCTGTCAACAAACATAAACATGAATGTCAAGTCCCAGTAATTCAGATTGCTTCACATTCTGAAGCTGAACTCAGGGAAAAGGTCACCAGAGCTGTTTGTCCGACCAGGAAAGGCCACGCACCGTCGTTGGATTTGGTCCGTCTTCTTTTTCTGCACAAACGTTCGCTTGTGTCTGCTCTGGAATGACTATTGTCCATTTGACCTTTGCCTGGGAATGGTGAGGGTTGTGGGATATACCGTTATTTGTTCTCAGGAGACAGTTTCGAACTGTCATCTCTATATTGACTTATAAAAAGCTAAGCCGAGTTTAGCCAATGCATTTTATTTTTAAGAACCCTAAGTTTACATATTTTCAGTTTTTCTTTTACCTTGTAAACAGCCTGTAGAGTGTGTTGTTTTAAAAAAAAGATAAAAAAATTAGGCAGAAATTTGCTGAATATGCTGGTTTTAAAACATTTTCTGAGGTATTTACCATGATTTTGTACATTTTTCACTATCCTTTAAGCAAAAAGTGGAAACAAGCCAAATTATAGTCCAGCTAAAGAAAAAACAAAATTTGTGAGACACTGCAAAGGTAATCATACAACCAAAGGGATTTAAAGCCTTTTAACCCTTTAAAACCTAGTTTGTTTCCAAACCCTGGATGTTTAAAATAATTTCTCTGAATTTGACCTGTCCCCTGTGGGTGAAGTCATAGGCTCCATTAGGACTTGAGAGTCAATATGGCAGACTAGGAAGGTCCCCTTTCAAAAGTTTTTGGTATGACCCAAGTGTGAAACTTTAGCCCACAATCTCCCAGTCTCAGGGTGGACACTCTACCACTTGGCCACTTAAGTTAACTTTGGTTTCTACCACGTTAGTGGGATATGACCCTTTCCATAAATAGACAACAGCTCATAATGCCTCAGTAGCTGCTTTCCATTGACTATGAAATTGCACAAATTGTATTTGCTTTAATAAATTAACAAGTCAATTTTGGAAAAACTTGCTTTTATCAATTTTTTTTCACAAAACTGCAATGGAAACACTGCTTTCTATCTAAATGAGTCACACGACCAACAACCGGATACCACTACGCCAAAATAGACACCCCAAGAGGTCCTACAGCGCCACACAGCTCATCAAAAGTTGAGCGTTTCATGCGGAATTCTTGGATCCTCTGTAAAATGTGTTTTTTCATCAACTCTATAATTCTAATAAAGTTTATTGCATATGCGTAATGGAAACACAGCTAGTCGTATGCACCTGTACAGGCGGTGCTTTAGGTTTTTGGGTTGTTTTGACTTGTGGAAGTTCCAGGTATGTCTTGTAGTTCCCTTGCAGCTCATTTAGCCACCTCAAGGGATGATATATCATCTTGATATATCATTTAAAGTGTTGCGCGCTCTGTAAAAATGTACAAAGCTGTAAATATGTTTGAAAATGCAGATTTCCTTTTACATTTAGTGCACTACAATAGTAGCAGTTAACGACCAACTCAGATGAAAATTGGGTTTTAGATGTTTTGAACATGTTCTTGTGGCATTTCACTGATGATGGAGAACATAAATAAATAAAATTAAGCGTTAAAATTTGTATTTTAAGTATTTCTTTATTCAAATCGGGAACAAATGTTATTGGAAAAAGCTTGTTGAAACTACAAGCTCCCTGCTCTGATGTATCCACTCATAGACTTCGGGATTGCTCCAAAATTTCTCACCATTTTTGTTGCACAGCGAATGTTAGGTTGGGGAGGGGGGGGGGTATGAGGGGCTGTAATCTAGTGGGAGAGAGTTTAAACTGATGGATGCTCCAACACTCTCACCCAAACCTAAAAGCAAGTTTCTAATGAATCCTGGAAATTCCTGGAAAATAAAATAGGTTTTTATTTTGGCAAAAAACGTCATAATCATAATTAAAAGAGCACTAGGAACGATTTTACAATAGATCAAAAGATGATTGGAGTGGGACTTTAAGCTGTAGTGATTAGGAAAACTGTTCTGGGAAGACTTCCTGCCATTGCTCTGCTGGTATTACTCATTTCTTTCCTTCCAACCTTAATTAGTAAGATTTAAACAGCTAAAAAAAGATCCATAAACTATTGGATTTGTGGCATTGGCAGCCACTCACTATCCAATCTCCACACGCAGGCTGAAACGCTCTGAACAGAAACACAGTCACCCTGGCGGCATGTGTGTACAATGATGTAGTCTGAACAAATTAATGTGCAGTTGCAAATGCGTAATTGTTGTGTCCTTCCAAACAGTAGTCCAAATAAAACCAATGCCGATAATTACACTGCACTAGCATCTCATTACCTGGAAGCTTTCTAATTAATTGGTCGGTTTGTACAATTAAGTCACAATTCTCAACTTAACTGAGTGGAAGCCAAGTGTAGATTTAATGAGGACCTTTTTGCTTTGCTCATTATTTCTTTAAAATGTCATTCTGTAGTAAAATAGATTTCAGCTTATTAAGTTAAAAAAATAAGAGTGAAATCATTTTGAACTGAGGGGTAATTTGAATAAATAAAAAAAAAAAACAGGCTGTGAAATTTTTCTTTCTTGTGCCTTTTTTTGTTGACAGTCTCGTTGCTACAATGCTGAGTGAAATTAGGCAGACTTGCCTGAATTTGATTAAGGAGGGTCACCAACCCCCTTGCTTTCGCCACTAAATGTAATCACAGCTCAGCAGCTTTGAAAGCCAATAACAGCTCATGTACGTTTAGGTTTCTTCTGTCTACTTACGTCACATGTCCACCCAAACGTCAGGGCTCGTCTCCGGAGTCGATAGCAGTGATAAAGGGTCCTCTGAAGTGTCTCTATCACCTTTCAGATCGAGTGAGTCAGTTCTGTGATGCCGTCACAGAAACAGACACTCGGTTTGAGGCCAAACCACCCCAGACCACGACTTTAGGCCATTTCTTTGTGTGTATTTGTGTGTTTGGAGCTGTCCTTGACTGCAGAGCTTAATGATGAGCTCTGCAGGTTTTCAAGGGGTTCTCAGTCAAGGAAAGCGAAAAAGAAAATGTACTCATTTGGACACATAACACCAGATTTATTTATTTTTTGAGAACATGACAATTATCATAGATTTTTAGATTTAGTTATAAAATAATGCAATAAAAAATAACAGGCTAATTTGTCTGTAGTTAATGGTGATTAACGTGATAATTTAACACCCTTAATATCTATCTATCTACAGTATCTATTAGGGATGCAACAATATTTGATATAAAACCGAAGCGTTTGATACGCGTTCAACGGTTCGGTACGCCATTTTTCATGGTACGCCATTTTATTTATTCAGTACCACTGTGAGCTGGTTGTCGCGTGTATCTGTGTATTCATGTCTTCGTTGCAGAGCTTGTCTGCTCCTACTCTACCCCTCGCTACCAGAAACTAGTTTGCCTCTCCCCTGGGAGTTGGACCCCAAATGCTAAAAACATTTAGCTAAATGGCTGCGAGCAACGTGCTCGCACACCAGTTGGTTCGACACGCATTTGGGTGGCCGCTTTCAGTAGGGAGTCTATGCCAACGTGCAGAATTTCGGACTTCTACGTGTGTTTTCATGGACTTTCTATCGGGATGGCCGCTTGAATGTGCGGCGATGCAGCCGGAGTGTGAGCAGCTTCTGGCTCTTGCTTGAGGACACGCCATCAACACTAAAACCTGCGGTGTGCAAAGATCTAGGGTTCACCGTGGAATATGAGGATCAGGGAGCAAAATGTGTTAACAAGAAGTACAATATCTGTAAGATTTGCCTCATCTCTATATCGTACAATGTGGGAAACATGTCCAACATGACCACCCACCTCTGATGTCATCACCCAGACCTGTCACCGTATTAAAGTTGAACAACTAAGCAGGTAACAGGATCAAAACATCCCAGATATATTTCAAGACTTACAGTGTTACCTCAGATAAACACAAGAAAATATCTGACGCCATCAGAGTGTTTATTGCTGAAGCTCAGCAATCTTTTTTCAGTGGTTGATGATGAGGGGTTTAGTCATTTAATGAAAACAGTTGACTCATAATATAGTGTACCAGCACGTCCATATTTGACAGAAATATACATATATATACGTGCACTTTATGAACGCAAAGAGATTGAAGGCAACTTAGTAAAAATGTAACTTTCCACGTACAGCCGGACTTTATGGGCAACAGAGTGCTAGCTCCCTGGAAATGTTCATTATACGATGGCCCTCAAACTGGAAAATCAAGAATGCGTATATTCATGTTTACAAGTATTGAGGACTGAGGCACTTTTACATTTTATTAAATTGAATACTAATTGTAATGTTTACAAGTTTACAAAAGTTCTATTTAAGTGTGACTCTACAATAACTGCCAAAAGCTGTGCACTTGAAAAAAATCAGATTTCTTCAAAAGGTATCATAATCTGTGGAATAGTAGGATTTCAGGGTTTTTTTTTTTTGTTCAATACATACCTAACAGTATCTTTGCATCTCTATCTATTTATCTCTCTCTCTGTCTCTATCTCTCTCTGTAAAAAAAACTTAAGAAAACTTAAGTCCCTGTCCAGCGGGCAACTGGCTAGCCTAGCGAACCAGCCTACTAAGTGCCCACTCAACTCAAGCCAATGTGGGCAAACACAGGTGGGGCCACCACGGACACTGGATAAACCCAACTGGGGCCCACATTTTCTCCCCACTTTTAAATCATATGGGCCCACTTGGCTTTGCCGGCTGGGGATTTAGGGCGTCTAGATTCAATGTTAAGTTAATGTGTGTGGGGATTTGCGTGTTGCGTTTTGAGGCACAACACAAATTTTCCAGAATTAAACATCTGAATTTGTTGGAAATTGACCTCTTGTCAACCAATCAGGGACCCGGCATTGGTTGTAATGTTTTGATGATGTGAACACCAGATGGAGACCAAAGCCAACATTATTGTAGCTGTCATCAAACAGAGACAGGAAAGTACCACTGAAAGTGACCATCTTTCAGTCACAACTTCTGCAATAGATGGTGAACATCTCTGTACTGGGAGAGTCTATAAATGATCTCATGAACCCAAACAAGGAGACATGCTTTCCAGCACCTTTACTGAGCTATTCAAAAAATAAACCCAATCAAATTTGTCAACATCCTCCATGTCCTCTATCATAAAGTAATGAGCCCATAAAATTAAAATCAGTTGTAGCTACTCTGACCCACAAATTAAGAGCTTCAGGTCAATGAATACACTTTTAGACAAGCATCTTGAATAGAATTTGACACATGTCAAAACATAGATGCAAATTTGATGAACCAGTTGCAGCGCAAAAGGCATTTAAGCTTTTTGACATTTTAAGGAATGATAGCAGCCTCTATGATGATCAAAAGTCAACTTCTTGATTTAATTATGTCGGATTTCATTGAACATCTTTGTTGATGTGTAGAAAATTAATTGTTTAGACCCATTCCCTAAAAGATGTGAGCACTTTTGTGACATCTAAACTGTCATAGTTTTTCAATGTTATTACATTTATAAATCTGGGGAGAATCCATTTATTCCATAAGCTCCCATGTTCAGAAAAACTGTGTTTTCAGTGGAAGGGGTGTGGACTTCGAACAAACTCACTCTTTAATGGTGACAGTAGTTGCCAAAGAAACATGACTGAGAGCGACTTGGACCAATAACTGTTGACTGGCTCCAAATGGCGGCGCCCATATCGTGGAAAAATGGTGACTGACATGGCTTAATTTCATCGAAGCCAGAGGTAAGGCATTTTTATGGATGAGGTCACAGCCGACTTTGTCTGACTTTTACGGACTCTCAACAACTCCACTTAAATGTATTAGTTTGCTTTCCAACCACTCTTCAACATCTTTCTTCTGATTTTGATAGTTAACACAGTTAAAAAGTGCAATCTATTGACAATTAATTTAAATCTGGTATTATTAGCATTGAATAATTATGTGTTTGTGTTACTTTTCTTCTTGGAAATGTAATTAAACAAAAAACAAACAACTCCTTACAGTCACTCTGAAGATAAAGCCTTTTAAGCGTGTGAAAATACAGTTATATAAGAAGTTAAAAAACAACTAAAATCCAATAAGAACAGTGACTAATCCACAATACATTTTTAGCCCTTGAATTACCATAAAGATGCCATACAGGACATCATACTGCAAGTTTTTTTCTGTTAAAGTTGACTCTACATGCTACTGAGTCATGAATCAGCCCAGATTAGCCAAATGTTTTTCTGCTTCAATTTATAAAATGTAGAAACTCAAACCCAGAAGCGCTTAAGTTGATCAGTGAGTATAGGAAAAGTTCCTCCAACATTTAACTTGCTTAGTGTACCGAAAACCCTCAGTTTATTACCCATAATTGGCTGAAACATATTTTCCCTGTCATCACCTGCAACACGATGTGAGATGGAGATGATCCATTCCTCGCTAAATGCATCAAAGTCTGCTGTAGTATCTCAGCAGCAGGCATATGGCGGCCTGCAACAGCAGGCGGTCTGTTCATGGAGTCATTGCGTGAGTCATGGCTAAAATACTATTGATATACTGCAGAAAGAAGAAGGGCAACGTGGGAGTGAGGAAAGAATTGATGAAAAGCACAATATGGCAGAAAAGGAGGATTTGTTTTTCTTTAGATCTTAAAAATCTGCCAACTATCACATTTAAATTATTTTTAAATAGCTATATTCAAAAGCAGATGGACAGCATACACATGAAACCATTGGAAAGTCTAGATTTATTAATTAATTTGCTAAGTTTTCTGACCTTTAAAATAAAAAAGAAAAAAAATATGGTATTTTAATTGAGCTTTGTGTTTACATAGTTGTTTCTTGGTCCCAATAAACTGGTGAAATATGTTAACTTTGCTTTTACATATTACAGTAAGAGTTAACACCATAGAAAAGTATGTAAAGCTACAAATTAATATTGATAAAAACTGTTTTTTTTTTATCCCTAACACTTTCGCTATAAAAAGTTACAATCACTTTTGCCGGGTAATTTTTACCCAATATAAAATACACAATTAAAAGCATTACTCATAAACAATAGATCAAGATATGACAAAACATGATAAATTAGAGTTGTTTTCTTTTGTTTCAATCAGTGCTTTGTGCAACAAAGTTGGGAAAAAGGCATAGGAAGATCCTAAGAACATGCTTGAAAATGACTGAAAAAGTAGGAATTTGAAAAGAAAAAATTCCTAAAAAAATAAATAATGATACTCTACACATGGCCTTTGGTGCTCTCATTCCTGGGACATGTAAGACTTTACCCAGGGACCCATGACACTCAAAAAATGCAACAAATTTAAAATAATATTAATACTTTTGCTCTGGTGAAAATCACTCAGCGATAGTACTCTAGGGTTAAAGATGATGCCTCAGAGGGCTGAGTTGAAAAAACAATTTTTTAATCATTCTGTGCAATGTAGATGGCCTGTTTTAATACATTATATTAGTTATTTACAAAAACAGGATAGCATTTCACCTTAATGTCCTTATTTAAGCTGATCATTTAGGCATGTAGGCATGGTCAAGATGATCCGTTGCAGTTCAAACCAGGCATCAAAATGAGGATGAAAGGTGATTTCAGTGACTTTGAATGTAGCGTGGTTGTTGGTTCCAGACGGACTGGCCTCAGTATTTCAGAAACTGCTGATCTATTGGGATTTTCACCCACAACCATCTATAGTGTTTACAGAGAATGGTCAGAAAAAGAGAAAATATCCACTTCTGTGACCTTGTTGATGTCAGAGGAGAATGGCCAGGCTGGTTCCAGCTGATAGAAAGGCAACAGTAACTCAAGTAATCGCTGGTTACAACCGAGATCTGCAGAAGAACATCTCTGAACGCACAACACGACCAGCCTTGAGGTAGATGGACTACAGCAGCAGAAGAACTCACCATGTGCCACTCCTGTCAGCTAATAATGGGAAACTCAGACGACAAACTCACAAAAACTGGACAATAGAAGATTGGAAAAATGTTGCCTGGTCTGATAAGTCTCCATTTCTGCTGCAACAATTGGATGGTGAGGTCAGAATTTGGTGTCAGCAACATAAAACCATGGATCCATCCTGACTTGTATCAACAGTTCAGACTGGTGGTGGTGGTATAATGGTGTGGGGAATATTTTCTTAGCACACTTTGAGCCTCTCAGTACCACTTGATAATGGTTCCAAAACCACAGTCTACCTGAGTATTGATGCTGACCATGTGCATCCCTTTATGACCACAGCGTACCATCTTCTGATGCTACTTCCATATCATAAAGCTGGAATCATCTTCCTGCACAGGACAATGAGTTCACTTGACTCAAATGACCTCCACATTCACCAGATCTCAACCCAATAGATCACCCTTGGGATGTGGTGTAACAGGTCAGTAGACTTGCATTGAGACACAGAACTACTGGCAAAGTTTATGACAAACCCAGGAGTAGAGCCTCACGAATGACAGACCACAACCATCACCAGTACCAAAGGACCTATAGACATTACAGCTGCAGGCCCATGACTCCGCTGACACCAAGACGCTGTCATGAACGTTTGCAGTGAACACAAGATCATACCCTATGGCCAAGTGACATGACAGAACTGCATGTAGCACTTGTGGAAGACTGGAACACATTGCCTCAGAACATCATAAGTCTACTGAGAAGCATGAGATGTCAGTGCAGCAAATGGTGGAACTATCTGCTATTGACACGGCCAAGTATTGTTCTTTGGGGCTATCATTATAATTGTCTTTATTTTTAGGGTTATACATATCAAACTAAGGAAAATGATGTTTCTTCTGATTCACTATTATTAATATCAAAGGGTACTTTATTGTATTTCATTAAAATTCAAACCAAATGGGAAAAGCACTAGTGTAAAAAAAACTATCCCTAACTTATTGTGAGTAGTGTATATTGATCAAATAGCCCCAAACCTGTATCTTGAAAGTTTATTTTTGTATGACTAGTGTTCACACGATGTACTTACATGACATTTGTTCCAAAAGTGAAAAGCAACAACATCTGTGTAACTGTGGCGGATGCTTTTCTGCCTATACAATCATATATCACAAAATGACAAAATTCAAAGCTGAAACTATTCTGTCTTAAGGTCATTTAATAAAAATCAGTATAACCGGTTGGATTTTCTTGGCTTTAGTCTTTCAGTGTCCTGTGTCAAGCGGCTGGGAACGGGTTTTGTAGTGTGTAGACAGGCGCCGTGCCAAAGGGCATTTGATTCGATTTCGAGAGTGATCTGACTCTCAGATTTCCTCCATGAGACGCTAATCCTTTTTAGCCATGACAGACAAAGTCTTGGCTCTGCATCTTTAGGGTACGTTTGCACTTTAAAGACGCGGTTGATGAAACAGTCAATTGGGTACAAAGGCTTCTGAGGCTTTTTCTCTGATTGGGACAAACTTATCTGTAGGGCAATGCTATTTCACTCCCAGGATTTCATTTTGCCACTGAGACGCTTTGTGAATGAGCTTTAAAATGGGGCATATTGAATTGAAAGTAAGGAGAAATGAATGAAATCAAACTCTGTATTTGTCTTCCCGGAGCTACCACAGTGTGGTGCGCGATCTGAACCAGCGCGGCTGGTTTCCCAGTAAGCAGTCTCCACAGCAACGGGCAGCCACGTCGTCATGGCGGCAGTTTAGGGCAGGGTGTTGGCAGGAGGGAGAGGGGGGGAAAGAGGTGGAAGGGTGTGTGTGTGCAGATAGCAGTGGCAGACTATTAATAGAGCCGATGTGGAGCCAGCTGCAGAGAGCATCAGTCTCGGAGCTCGTCCTCATACACGTCAGTTGTGTGTTGATGCGAGTACACAACTGCGCGTGTGATCTATCAGTGTTTGTTCAGTGTGTGTGTTTCCAGATCACAGGAGCGCATTCCTGAAATGGACTATTTGCACACGTGTGTGTTCTTGTAGCTCCTGTCGATCCATCCATTTAAGACCATTGTGACCTCAAGCCTTTTCTGAAGGACTTTTTTCATTAAAAACTCTGTAGTACTTTTTATTTTTTTGGAGATACAATCAATAGTTTCAAATCTTTAGTTTATTCTAGAATGTTTTTGTTTATTAATAAACACTGCTTGTGTATGAGATGTTGTTGCATTGTAGGTAAAAAGACAAACATCCTATTGGGAAAAAAGACAGACTAAATATATTACATTCGTCATCTGAACTGGAAACAAAAAAATGTTTACTCATTTACTTATAAAAAATAAACATTTCCTTTTTTCCCCTTTGCTTTATAAAACTGTACAAAAGCTTTGTATGAAATTAACTCATACTAATGATAAACCAAAAATAAATCTATTGTTAATTTTTAAAATATTAATGTTCTTCCTATTTTCTCATAATGTAGTAACTTGTATTGCAAGTTTTATTCTAATTTTGCAGGTTTTATTTTGAATGAATTCTTGGAATAAATTATTTAAGAACAAAATACATTTAAAATATTATTAGTAATTAAATGTAAAATATTATCAAATTAAAAAAATGTATAATAAAATAGCCCTGCGACAGACTGGCGACCTGTCCAGGGTGTACCCCGCCTTCGCCCATCAGTAGCCGGGATAGGCTCCGGCACCCCGCGACCCCGAAAGGGAAGAAGCGGTCAAGAAAATGGATGGATGGATGGATGGTATAATAAAATATAGGTTATAGGCCTAAATAAAAAGAAGAAAAGTTGCAATACCCTAAAAAAATCCTTCATTTATTTGCTTTTTTAAAATACAAAATAAACATTAACGTTTGGATCCTTACGGTCCTGGACCGATACAGGACCTCATAGGCAGCGGGACTAAGACTCCCCTGCAAAAAAAACTGAACCCCATAGAAGGTCTTTCCTTCCTGTGGCAATTAAACTCTATAACTCTTCATTATTTAACAGCTTCTTATACACATATATATCTTGAACACAACAAATTTGCACTGACTGTATTGAAAATAGCTTTCTTTTTCTGTTCTATATTCTTATTCTTATCTGGCCGTGGCAACTTGGTGACAGGCGCTCTGCTGTGCAGTTTCCCCCTGGGATAAATAAAGTATTCTGATTCTGATTTATAAATGCTCTAAAACTAGTCAGTAATGCTCAATCTTTTTTTTTTCACAAACTTTCTTAAATATTCTAGTTTAGTTCGCATGTTGCTCTTCTATAGTTAAGTTCTATCTATTGACATTAGATGTTTTTCAAAATGGGGATTAAGATTTTCAATCTGCTTTGTGAAAAACCGAGAAACATTTTTGTCCCATTTTTTTATATTTTCAATTTAGAATCTTTTGCATTTAAAAAACAAAAGATTGTAGTATTTCAGAAATTCCTGTAGAACGTTTACTGATTTTTTTACACTCAAGCTTTTTAAAAAAAATGTATTAATTATTTTTTGTCTGATCTGAGTACCAAAGTTATGTCAAGGCAAAACAGAGAATAGAGCAAAGATGTACTTTCAAATTTTGAATTAGAGGGGTGAAGGAGCCAACAAAACAAATGTGGAGAGTTAAGAGATGAGAAAAAAATATTTTTTCTTGGAAACAAAATCAAATAAACTCAGAATTACACACAACTTAAGATGCTGGATATTGCAAGCACAAGCTAAAAGCCCAGCTATTGTAACGTAGCTTTGTAATGTAGCCTTTTATTTATCTTTATAAGTGTTTGTTGAGAATGTTGACTGAGCTTTTTGACTCATTGTAAACATTGTAAAACTTCTAAGCTTCTATGACATTTTTTATAGGTTATTTATTGAATTATTTCTCAAAATGTAGCAAATGGTGCCGTTAGCATTAGCTAAAACTGTCTGTCTCATGCTACAATAAAAAATGTGAACACTACAGGACCATGGGGAATCTTCTAGATTTCATGCTGCCAGACAATTTTCTTGAAAGTTGTTAGTGTGGCCATTGTTAGTGGCCTTGTGGTAGAGTGTCTTCTCTTAGACTGGGAGGTCGTGAGTTCAAGTCCAGGCCGAGTCATACCAAAGGCTCTAAAAATGGGACCCAGTGCCTCCCTTGTTGACACTCAGCATTAAGGGGTTGGATTGGGGGATTAAATCACCAGATGGTTCCAGAGTGCGGCTGTGTCTGCTGCTCACCCCTCTCCAGGGAATGCATCAAATACGGGAAAAAAATTCACACATTGCAGCAGTTTCTGAAAGTGCCACTGGGCGCCAGCTGCCAGTAGCCCAAGAGTATATCAAAATCGTTCCATTCTGCACCACTTGACGTTCGCAACTCATATTTTGAGTGCATATTTTAATCTTGACAATTTGCAAATTTTTAGACCACATGCCTCCTAAGAAAGTACAACATTCTGTCTTTTTCGTATTCTTCTCAACATCTACCGCAATTCATCAATATGCAGGTCTCAGATAGATAAGGTAGATAGATAAACTTTAATTGCAGACTCTTAGTCTATAAAAACATACAAAAGACATAAATACACTCATTAAAAAAAGACAGATTGTTATACTTTCAGTAAACAGTCATACAAGTGTTTCCACAGCTGTGATGAATATTGTGTGGCACTATATACAATGGTAGTAAGAAATAAATACTTTTATTTACAGACTAAGAGTCACCGTGATGCCATGATGAGTTTGTGCAGCATCAATGTTGTCTCCCCATTTCGATTCAAGGTGACCATGGTCCAAATGGGGTCTATTGGGGTCCTATATTGACGTCTGGTCATTGCCGGGGCCATGTTAACAACCGTCCTCGAATGCCACTAGGGCTGCCACAAACAATTATTTTAAAAGTCCACTAATCACTGATTATTTTTTCCGATTAGTCGACTAATCGGGTAATGCGAAAAGTGGATGTAAAACACACATCTTAACCATCATTATCTTTAAACTGACTAAAAACTAGATATATTCCGACTAGTGTTATCTCTGATAATGCTAGTGGGATAATGCTAACAGAATGCCTTTATAACTTTCAACTTTACTACACTCTGACTCCATATAATATAAAGTGACGACTAATCGACTATTAAATTAGTCGTCGACTATTTTCATAGTCGCCTAGTAGTCGATTAGTCGACTAATCGTTGCAGCCCTAAATGCCACTGAACGAGTTCTAACAATCGGACAGTGGCATTGGGACAGCAGTATGGTGGCTGGAGGGTGGCAGTCTGACAACGATTGATCATCAAATGATTTTTGGGACCTGTCAGTCAGTTGTCAGTATCAGTTACTCTGCTGCCTTTCTTCCGCCCACCAGTCACTGGACTGCCACCCCACAACCTCCAAATGTACCCTGGCGGCCACTGACCAAGATTATAAATGGTCTGGTTGCTATAAAACTTCCCCCTTTTTTTTAAAACATGTGTATAAAAATGTGACTGGTGCCTCCCATTTACATGTGTTGCCCCACGGCTACCTGGCGAATTTGGTGAAAAAAACGCTACCATTTTGGAATATGTGACCGTTGTTCTTTTGTTTTCTTGCTTTTCCAATTTGATATTTTGAGTCTTTACATAAGATTCAAAAATTTAGAGCCACACACCTGTAGATGTTTTGTTCTTTGTGTCTTCTTAGGTTTACTTTTGTGAGTTTTTCTTTGTTCATAGCCAGTTTTTCAATTCACTACACGACAAATTCTTCAGAACTGACTCTTTTGTTTGTAAGATGTTGGATAAATCTTTATTTTTTTCTATCTTTTTACCCAAATTGTTATTTAAAGTGAGAGAAATGACCATTAACATTAGCATTTTGTGCTTAGGTATTGTCTCCATGACCGTCCCAGTGTACATCGCCGAGGCCTCTCCGCCCCACCTCCGAGGTCAGCTAGTGACTGTGAACACGCTCTTCATCACCGGGGGACAGTTCACCGCCAGCCTCATCGACGGCGCCTTCAGCTATCTCCAGCATGATGGATGGAGGTCAGTCAGCCAGATATGAGCTTCACTCACCCCGCACTCAAAGCATGAGGCATCAAGCATTGCTCCCACTCTGAAATTTGCACGCATATGAGTCACAACCTAATCATTTTTGACAGGTGAGGTGAAAACTGTTGACCGTCTCATTACAGCTCAGGTTTTTACTGGAATCAGAACAGACACGGATTTAGAGTTACAAGTCTCAAAAGCTGCAAGGATTCTCTCACATCTCAAATGCTAACAAAATGTCTTCACATGGACAAAGTCTCGAAGAAAGACACAATCCACACATCTTCGGGGCATCTGGTTGTCTCTCTTCTCGTCCTCCGTCCTTTTGAGTTTGACACCTTAAGATGCGACGGATAAGAATTGTACAGTTTGAAAGGATTCGTCTGACGGCCGGAGATCACTCAAAAGGCTCTAGATTGGTGTGATTCAGACATGATAGCAGCCCTGTGGGAGCTCTTATTAAGTTTAGAGTATGAATGTTCCCTGATTGACGTTGTGCATATTGAGCAGCAGATGAAAAGGCCTTTTTTTCTCATTTCACTTTAATCTACTCTGTTATTCTTTGCCATGGCTGCACATAATCTTTGAATCAGTAACGTTTTTGCAGGATGTACTGAACTGATAATGTAAGAGTGAATAAAAGACATCGTCCACTTGAATAGAAGTGCGTTGCTGGTATTGTTCGGCTAAGATATTGTGTGCGGAGTAATAATGTCTTGTAATTGTACTGCTGTTACAGACTTATATCTGAGAGATTTTTGTAAGAACAGCTGGAAATTCAACCAATTATTACTTTTCCCACAACCGGGCTGGGTAATAAGGGGAAGACAGCAGAGATCCTCAGGTTTGCATTTCTTACTATATAACTAAAGAATGCTAAGGTTCTATAAAGCCTATAAGGCAAAGAAGTCACTGTCAGGTCTGTCAGAATTCGGATTGGGCCTACAAGTGGCTTTAAATACCCACTCCAATGATATCAGTGTTTTAACATGTTCTTAAAGCATTTCTCTGGTGATGGAGGACATATATAAAGAAAATTTAAGATTACAATTGCATTTCTGAGTACTGTTGTATTCAAAACATTTTGAATCGGGAGCAGACAAAAAAAAGGCCATCTGAAGAAGGTTATACAGTATTAAGGCTGCAAGTTCCCTGCTCCGTTCCATTTATCCACTTGTGGACGACTAGATCAATATTCGTCCTCATCTAAGCTGGGATCTGGCTCAAAACTAGATAGCTCTTATCCTCCTCACCGTTTTTGTTCCAGCTCTAATGTTTTGTTGAGGTTATGAGAGTGGGAGAAAGTATAAATAAAGGGATAGTGGGAAAAACCTCAGGCTTACTCAATGCCAACAGTCCCACCCACAACTGAGATGTGAATTTCTAATGAACTACTTCCGAAACTATGTCCTAGAAAACAACAGTTTTTTCGTTTGTTTTGGCTAAAAACAGGTGAATGTGGTTGAATGACACTATAAACACAAGTCGTCACCAACATTTTAATAACAGATGTTTTTATTGACATGTTTATCAATAGCTCTGTAAAGGACTGGGCTGTTTCTGGCAAATCGTGCCGTTTGTGGTAAAACCACCAAATTTTGCGTGGATGTACCTTAGGATCCCGTCTTTCAGAAAAGCATGTTAGCCATAAGAGAAATCCAAAAGGGTGGTCATACATTCAATTGTTACAAAAGAATATCCATGTCTATTTACCCCAGTCTCAACAATATGAGTTGTTTATGCACTTAATACTCTAGTACCCTTTAAACTTTTAGACTTGAGGTGTATCTACAAAATACCAATTTATATATATTTAAAATCTAGGATTTTCTCTTGGCTAATGTACTTTTTTGAAAGAGGGGATTCTAAGACATATCTAGAGGTGTAAGAAAAAAAAGCGGCACTTGTATAGATTTAAAATGCTGACAAGATGATATTTAATTAAATATTTATTTATATTTAAGTATTAATTTATTATAATTTATTAAGTGTCTTATTTTGGTTTTCCACCTAAACCCCAGACCGTTAGCTAGCACACTGAGCCTCTTTGAGCAGCTCTACTCCGCACCAGCTTGTGTTAAATGTTCAGTCCGCCTTTTTGTTTTTGGTATGAGACATGGACTACTTAGTTTGTACTTGGGATGGGTACCAAATCAAAACTCTGTGCCACGCTGAAAATTGTCCTGGTACAGTCTTGGGATATATCACAATATGTATTGTATCACAAGACAGAATACGTATCATATCGTCTGACTCTTCCCAATACACATCCCTAGGTATATCTATACCGAATTTGGTGCTTGTATCACAAAATACACAATTATTTTAATAACCGGCTCCACTACTACTATTTAGGATAGGCCCCAGCAACTTGTTGGCCTAAAAGGGTCCAGAAGATTGATGCATGTTTACCAATTTACATACTATTTTATATTATAAATGTGTGGTAATCAATGATTAATTCATTCGTTTTTGACATGATGAGTCTTGGTATTGCACTGCTTTCTATTGATCATTCAAACTATGTGACTCTAGCTCACACAACACCACACACACACAAACACACACTATATGAGTGCATGGGAACCCTTTAGACTAACAGCTTCTGTCTCACTCTGTGTGTTCCCTCCTTCCACCTCAAGGTACATGTTGGGCCTGTCTGTGATTCCCGCTGTGCTCCAGTTCCTGGGATTCCTCTTCCTGCCAGAGAGCCCTCGCTGGTTAATCCAGTGTGGGCTGACCCAGAAGGCCCGCCGCGTGCTCAGCCAGATCCGAGGAAACCAGAACATCGACGAGGAGTACGACAGCATCAAAAACAGCATTGAGGAAGAGGAGAAGGACAGCAGTGGAGGTGAGCAGAAGCCTGGAACGGGGGGAGGGAAGTTGCAGGTTGGCAGGAAAACGAAAAGAAACACATTTGTACCAGGACTAATGCATGTTGAGTCATTAGTTTACTTCAGGAGCAGCTCAACACAGTCTGTTTCTGAAGTATTACCATCATTTTTTGGCTTTCACCATATACCAAATAGTTTTCAAAAAGTTTCACTTAAATGGCTGATTGATTGCTTAATGCACATAAATACTTTACAAACATTCATCCTAAAGCTTGATGTGGTCACAAAACCCACTGTTTTTTTTTGTCATTGTTTTTTTTAGGCTGCTTGTTCTTAAAGTGTGCCACGAGCTATAAAGCAGTTGAATAAAATATAAAGTAGAAGAATGAGATTCAAAAAGACTAATCTTAAATCCAGTTAACCTTGAACTCTATTGTAAATTTCTATATCTGATCTCATTTGGGCTGTACTTAAACCA
The DNA here is from genome assembly GCF_002922805.2 of Oryzias melastigma. Classification (NCBI taxonomy): domain Eukaryota; kingdom Metazoa; phylum Chordata; class Actinopteri; order Beloniformes; family Adrianichthyidae; genus Oryzias; species Oryzias melastigma. The sequence goes on from NC_050534.1 coordinate 6,003,808, forward strand.
AATTCAATATTGGGGGAATTTCTCCTCATTTGAGATTAATAAAGTTGTACTCTCTTCTATTATTACGGGTAATAAAAAAAACCCAAAGAAGAAAGAAGAATTTTTTATACAATTTAATGAATAGTGAAAATAAATGTGTACTAACAAGTACAGCAGCTCTTGAAGTAGAAATACAATCTGGATTAATAAGATTAATTAACCCAGACATTGTATATTTAATGGTGTTCAATCACAATTATGGCCTGTTTGCAGTTGAGCGCTGATCAAACACATTGTACTGATGTGAGTAATGTTGAATTTACAATCAAGTAGACAGCATGTGTTCTTTAACCCTTTAACACAGAAGATGTTGTTGGCGTTACATAAAGAATACACTCTTTGACATGTCGTAACTCTGGGATTCTGAGAAAACACAGAAAACGATAATGATGTAGTAACCCTTTTGCTATACTAGGCATGTTTACATTAAAAGTGGGGGCATCTGGACGCAGGTCATAAGATCCTGTCCACCTTTGTCATGGGAGGGATCACATATCAGTATAAGTCATCTGGACCCCATAAAGTGGCACACGGACCCCATAAGTTAGCACACGAGTTAAGAATGAGTCATAAACAGATTTACAACAGGTCAGATGTGTAGAAATAGAATCATCATTGTATCATATGAAAAATGTAGGTGAAAGATTTCAACTTTTTGGTGAGCTTTGCGGAGATTAAAACAGCTTAAGTGGTTGCAGTGATGAAACAAATGTAACTGATGCAAGGCGGCAGCAACTCTACCATTTGGATTCAAATTGTCTTAGAAACGTGAAGAAAATGACAGCGTTCTGGAAGTGTTTGTGGAACATAAAAGGTTTTTACTGTCACATTTAGCATCGCACTCTGTCAGAAAGTCACTATTGCGACGAGGACTTATGAACTTCTACCTGTGGCACGAATGACAGGAAGTGGTAATTTGAAAGGTGGGACCAGTTTGGTGCCAGATGAACTCAGTCATGCAAGTGAAATGTTCAAAATCAGTTTTCACACATTATTTTAGCCAATCAGTAAGCTTATATCCTGGTATTCATAGTTGTTACCTTCATACACGGTAACATTGCCTTCATCTGCAGGAAGCCTAAAGGTGGTTTGGATAGTGTCTGCTAAATGCAATTACATTAATTTTGGAAGCTTAAAAACCCTATATTAAATATATTTGGTTGGTTGGTTGGTTGGCTGGCTTGTTGTTGGTTGGTTGGTTGGGTGGGTGGTTGTTGGTTGGTTGGTTGTTGGTTGGTTGGTTGGGTGGGTGGTGG
>NC_050534.1:6005336-6025617 GCF_002922805.2 Oryzias melastigma
TTGGGTGGTTGGTTGGTTGGTTGGTTGTTGAGATCACGTAAAAGCACATTAACAAGACTGCATTGCAAAGAGGTCTAAAATTGAGTCACAACTTCCCAAGAAAAGTGCATCACATGACAATGCAATAGTAGAACAGAATACAAAACTGGTTTGCTTTCGACCAGTGTTTGAGATGAGTTTTCAAGGTTTGCTATGTTATTATCATATGAAAAAGGTTTGTTATGTGAGACACTCCCTATTGGAGAATGGGTGACTGTTCCAGATGCTACTGGCCTTTACGGAAATTTTTTTTCCAAATTGTTGTTTTTCCAGATGGGACTTTACAGTCTCCTCTGGAGAAGGGCCTCATCCTCAAACTGTGATCTCTCTTTTTTTAAAAAGAAAATCAAACGGAGGAAGAAGATCCCAAAAATTAAATTAAATGTTCACGTTTGTTAAGTACTTTTGGTGCCTTCATTTTTAGAATTTATGACTATTACCTTTAGTGTTCATTCTCTGAATAAATATGAAAAAAAAAATTTCTTTGGATTGATTGAAGACACCTTCAACCAGGTATTGTCAAGATTTGTTTTTGTTTTCAACTTCTGATTTTTTGAAGGAACCAATAGTTCTACACTTAAATGTTCAGAGTATAATGTTTTAGTCACATGTTCTCATATGTGTGATTGAATATGGATCTTTGGGTTGTCCGGGCTCACAGAGGGTCGTAGACAGGAGTGCAGGTGTGTCTTGTAGTTCCCTCGAAGCTCTTACAGCCACCTTAAAGGACTTAATAAAAATGGAACGTATGCTTGTTGTGCGTGTTCTAAATGTATGATGAAGTATTTGTCAGGCTAATGTAAGTTACACACACTTATGACGTATAGCACAGATTACACTTTTGCGCAGTGGCCTTATGATGCATTTTAGTCATTAGTAAGGGGCCCCTTACGGAGTGCATCAAAATGCAAGGGGTGTACCAATGGTACCTAAGTGCCCATAGGACATCCAGACAAACTACCCTCGATTGTGACAATGTCCAACCTGCCATGTCCTCCTCCGACCACCAGAGGGAACCCTCTCCTGAGTACTGACTGCTTCTTCTCACTTCCTCACTACACCTCCCATCACGCATCTCTATTTTAAGCCATGTACAGGTTTGCCCACTTTTTGTCTGTGACAGCCCGTATCCACCAGTGAAGGCGGTTGTGACAAATAATCAGATAAAGACAAAAGTGTGAAACGTTTTCAGCATTTCCCACCCAACACAAGATCAAAATCAGTTTAAAACATTAATGAATGAGTCAGAGCTGCAAGAAAAATGCTATGGGCCCTCGAAATCAGTGATGGCTGATCATATTAAAGTCTGTGTTTTTGAAAGCAAAGCCATTAAAGCCCCCACTGGCATAATAAACAGATTCCCCTAAGTTACGCTCTTCGTAATGTACTAATAAAATTACTAAATGGCTTTAAAGTAAGACTAAATGCTTTCAAGCAAACGATTTCCTCCAAATCTGCTGCTAGAAAAGACACGGCCTTGAGTACATTCCCTGGAAAACGTCACAACTAAAGAGGATGGCGGCTTTTTTTAGTTTACCATCCAAACATCTGACACAGATCTGTGCTATATAGACAGATGTCTGCTTCTCGGTCCCTTTGGTGTCGTCGCCAGTGAGGCTGTTCAGTCAGTGACTGATCCCCTCCTTCCTGCCAAACGCACAGGAAGTCACTGAAATGCTTTCCGAGAGTGCCTCATATCCTGTCGGTAATTCTGACCCGTCAGTCATTACGGTCGCGTAATTAGCAATTTTCATCAAACCAGATAAAGAAGCGAAGGAGCAAAAGATGGCTCTAATGTAGTGTGGTTTTGTGTGTCTTTTCACTTCTCTATTTTCAGGATTTCTTTGGATGTGTGCAGCTGAGAACAAGCATCTCATTATGAAAGTCCCATTTCTTCAAGGTCGATTAACAGCAGATCCTGACCTTTTTGTTCCCTCGTAGAGATGCAGACATTTGATAAAAGGCGGTTTGTGAAGTAGCTTGACAGAGTAGCAGCAGCCTGAGCGTCATTAGGTCATATTCCAGATCTTTACCAATACCAACCTTTGTTTATTCAGAGCTCAGACAGGCTTAAGGCCAGACAAATCAATTCCTTCAGGTAAATACAGCAACATGTACACACTTTTTATGTATTTGCAGAGGGAAAGCAAAAATAAGTAAATCCTCAAAGCAAAAATACAACATATAATTACATTCTACAGTGGTGGTTTCTTGTTTGGATGCCTTAATATATGTATAAATTTCCATCAAATATTACCTTTTTTATTACAAAAACCTATTATGCAGAGAATTTAATTAAAAGCGAAGGTCAGAAATAGACTTTAGTTCTTTTACTTGCTTAAAATAATTGAGTAATGTTGGCTGATTGTCAGAAGAACAAAACATTTCCAGGAAATTACTTTTAACTTGAAGAAAAAAAACGGTTTCAACCACAGGAATGGATGTTCTGTTTTATTTAAAGAAACATCTTCTATTTAAAAGAAATATATTCATAACAACGTTCCGGAAAAAAATATGAAACACACGATATGCCACAAATATTCCTCCATCTGTCATTGGATATAAAGAAATTAAATTACATTCAATTCCATTCATATCAGTTGAATTCTAATGCTTCCACTTTGTTTTAAAGCTAATGTTTGAAGTCCCACTCCAATTATATTTTTTACAAATTTAAAATCATTCCCAATGGGCTTTTCATTATGATTATGGTGTTTTTAGCCAAAATTTAAAAAAAAGTCATTTTTTAAGACATATTTTCAGCAGGAGTTCATCAGAAATACTCATCTGGGCTGACTCCACTGTGCTCTGATGATGAAAATGTGGATAGTTTGTTAAAAAATTACATTTAAACACTTTTTCTTCACCGCAAAAATTGTTCAACCACAGTGCATTGTGGTCTATATTCGCTAATGTAATCTAGTTTTTTGCAAATACTTCTGGGAAATTCCTAGTGCACTCGATTTTGGAATTAGTAGATTCAGACGGCACTAGAAAAAAGGTGAATGAACTATATAGTGAGTTGGGGGGAATTCGGTCATAGCCACTGTCTCCCGCTAGCTATATAGCAGCAAACAAGCCCAAGCTAACATTAGCAAGAGGCACAGCTTTGACCATTCTTTGATCATTCTGTTTTTTATATGATGCAAACAATGTTGTGAGTTATGCGTATTGTAAATACTAATGAGTTATGTAGGCTAGAGTCGCTACGCTAGCTTGTTCGGACACAAAGTTGGACGCCATATTGGATATGTCGAGATGCCTGTTTACTGCTGTGCTACAATTGTACAAACAACTGGAAAAACAATTGTGTGACTTTTCATTAGTAAACTATTTCTGTAAAAACAGCAGCACAGCTAACATGTAGCAGTTTTGGACTGTAATTATTATTATTATTTTTTTACGTTACAAACAACATGGTGAATAGGCACCACTTTTCTTCTGGGTTTTTAATGTTAGCAGTGCATTATGGGATTTGTAGTGCATTAGCTGCACACACAGGTCAGCTTTAATAGTGATCAGAAATGATCACGCAAAACATTGCAAAATTGTGCCTTGTCCATGGGTCTTGAATTTGATAATGTATGTTACGCAAATTTATAACAAGGCTATCGCCGGTGCCCTAACACAACACTCTTGTTGTTAGTAGTCACAACTGCCTGCATGTCCTGAGAAGATTTGCCCTTTTTGTGCCACAGACAGCCCGTATACGTCCATAAGGACAGTTGGAACTAAGCAAACCTGCTGTCGGGATCATACCACAGCTTTCCACTGCCACATTATGGTGATACGTGGTACTGTCTGGACCAAACACTTACTGGCATCCAAAAAACTACATTTCTATGCCAAAGAAAAAAAAACAAAAACGAAATTTGAAGTTACACAAATATTTTCAATTTCACAAAAATGTGATCATGCGTATGTTGGAATTACATTTTGGAGAAGCTTTCTGGTCCCCTGTGGATTAAGCCTGCGTTTGTGATTCTGCTGATCCACATCAAGATTCCTTTGCAACTGAATACTCATTTTCCGACAGAAGGGGATTTTGTCTGTTGTTTTCACACTAGAGTTGCGGTGAGCTTTCACACTTGTCAAATGTGGTTCACTAAGCGAGAAAACAAACTGGACTGTCGACCCAACAGTCCAGTGTGAAACTGTCTTAAATGACTTCACTTGTTCGATTTTCCTAACCAAGAAGCAGCTGCAGCCTCATGTTTCTGTTCATAAATATTTATTTTCACTCTTGTCATTTTTTTTACTAACTTTAGAAAATTTACTAAAATGTTTAGCATTAAAAACATAAACATACTCGATTGCAGTTTGCAGGTTGTGCCTGTAGGTGTCACTATGCCTGAAATTCAAAGCAGTTTTTGACACTTTTTTTATTACATGGTCATAAAATGTTTGTTATGATTCTGTTTGCAGAGCTGCACATTTGTGTAGCAGTTACCACTCTTACCTCATAGCTAGAAGGCCCTGGTTCAATTCCCAGCTTGGTCCTTTCTGGGTGAAATTCATGTTATCTCCTAGTGCACATGGAAGTTTTTCCAGTTCCCTCTCACAGTCCAAAAACATGAGTGTGTGCCCCAAAAGTAGCTGCGATAAGCTCCAGCAACCCCGTGACCCTAAAAGGGATTCAATAGGTCATTTTCCACCACAAACCTGCATAGATATAGTTTTGTTGCCTTTCAACTTTTGATGGGGAACGAGTGACAAAAACAAAAGTTTTGCAGAAAAACTCGATGGACACCAAAGTAGAAAAGTGTAAAGGAAAGGGACCAGAGGCCAGAGGGGATGAGTACAAAGCAAAATTGGATTCATCCTGGAGCTCATCGACCTTGACAACAAAGAGCGTGCCTCTGGAAGCCCAGCCACCCATCTATCTCTCTGGGGTCAGTGCGGGCGGCGGCGACACAGGCGTTTTATCCCACTCTGGCACACAAATAATCACACGCTGATGTGTAAAAGCAGGCTCAGGCAGCGGAGCGTCTCTCTTGTGGGCCTCGTGTTGAGTCCGGCGCTCTGGCTTTCATTTCGGTGCCTCTCCTCTTTGTCACCTGCAGGCATCATCAGTGTCTGTGCAGCAGAGTAATCACAAGCCGCCACACACAGACACTTGTTATGCTGTGGACACAGGTTAATACAGATTTAGTCTACCAAACAACACGCCGGGTTTTGTGCACCTTGAAACATCGGTAGCACTAATTGGAGTGTCAGGCAGAAGTAACGGCTGCTCAGTTTGCTGCTCAATATTTTGCATACAGAGATTTTTCATCTGGTGGCGTGTAGGATGATGGTTGCAGCTCGCCGGTGGCAAAGTAACCGAAAACACATTTGATCAATCGTCATAAATAATGAATTCTCACAAGTCAGTCACAGATGATTAGGAAGTACATCCCAATGTTATGCATTGAGTGGAATTGTGGGAAATTTTAAGGATGGGAGCAAAAAGATGTTAAAATAGAGCAAAAGACACTTTAGAGGTGAGCTTACTGTTCAGATTATAATATAGAATCTTCTACTAGCATGCTGAATTATTAAAACATAAGGTGACGCAAATCCATGTAAGTTCAGATGTAGCACTGAAGTGGATATTAGCATTTTTTTGTCTTTTCATTTCTAAAGTTTAGTAATTGGACGTGACTTTATATTTATGACCATTTTAAAAGGTGATTGTTTCCACTAAAGCTCCACTCTGATCATCGTTTGATCTATTTTCAAAGTGTTCCTTGTGGTCTTTTAATTATAATTATGCTGTTTTAGCCCAAATCAAAAACCTGGGTTGTTTTCTAGGACATAGTTTCTGCAGAGCAGCAGGAGTAAATTTGACTAAAAGTTGAGACAGGCCAGCCCCCTCTTCCCATTCGATTACTGAAAGTTCTCTTCTTACATGCTCTCATGCTACACTACCTCCACCTAAAATGACAAGTGCAACAAAATAGCGAACTAACAGTTTGAATCTGATACCAACATCTAGTCGTCTACGAGTGGATGCATCAGAATAGAGTGAATACAGGCCTTGACTTTGCCTTTTATCAATATTTTGGGGCACAAATTTGCCTTTTAGCAGTGTTTTGTTAGGACAAATTAGCATTTTTACCGCAAATTTGCCCTTTATCAGTATTTTGTGGGAACAAATTTGCTTTTTAACAGTATTTTCTGGGCACAAATTAGCATTTCTTGGTGCAAATTTGCCTTTTAACAGTATTTTGTGAGGACAAATTGGCCTTTTTCACCACAAATTTGCCTTTTATCAGTATTTTGTGGGCACAAATTAGCTTTTTGGGGCGCAATTTAGCCTTTTATCAGTCTTTTGTGGGCACAAATTAGCTTTTTGGGCACAAATTTGCCTTTTATCAATATTTTGTGGAGACAAATTTGTCTTTTATTAGTATGTTGTGGGTACAAATTAGCTTTTTATCAGTATTTTGCGGGCACAAATTGGCAATTTCGGGCACAAATGAGCATTTATCAATATTTTGTGGGTACAAAGTACCCTTTTTTTCTCAGTATTTTGTCCACACAAGTAAGTACTTTAGTGTCTTCTATTGTTACTACTAATTTGTGCCAACAAAAAGCAAATTATTACTAAAAAATACTAATTTGGGAAACTTTTTAGCTTTTACAACCTAAAGTCTTTTTTTTTTTTTTACTAGTACTGTAGTGAATCAGAATTAAAGTAACTGAAAAGTGAATTCATTTTTTCAAAGTTGTGCTATTTAAAATAATATTTTCCAGTTTCTTGACAATGGTCTGTTCATCCAACTAACGTCAAGTGATGGATGTACAGAAAGCCTCAATGCTCACTTCAACTCTGATGTGAAAACGATGTGTGTCAGCTTCAGATCCAAACACTTTAATTGCCTCCCCCTCAGACGAAGAGGTTTGGAGAGGCTGGAGACAAAGAGAAAGTCAAGTGGAAAATGAAGGTGTTCAGTAGGCAATTATGACCAAGAAGCAATGTTGTGGTAGGAACTTCGCACCGTATTGAACACATTTTTCTTTGGAAAGCGTGTTCCAAACAATTCTTGTTCTGTTCTGAGTCATCCTACCAGAACTTTCTTTTAGAATCAGTGACATTTCTTGAAACCACAGAGTTCTAGATTTTATGGACAAACAATTGATCACTTGTTTCAATGTTAAGCGTTTTTTGCATTTACTCCATGTAAAAAAGTCCAACTTTACACCCAAAGTAAACCTATGTCAAGACTTTTTTAATATATATATTGTATTTTATATTTATGAAAACTGGAAACAAGGGGTTTAAGGAAAAAAAAAAAAGTTTCCACATGTTTTGAGTTTTTTGATCTGATCATCACTCAAAGTAACAAAGACAAAAGTTTGAGATACAAGTCATGTTTTTGGTCAATTATGTTACTTTTGTTGCAATTTTTTGGGGATGTTCCAATCCAACTTTTTTTTTGTCATCAATCCGAATCGAGTAGTTTTGATGCTGATACTCAATCCCAATCCGATACTTTTGTAGCACATTTACGGAAAATAAAATAAAATTGTATTACCTAATCCAGGTTGGTCACTCTAAAGCAGGAGTGTCAAACTCAATCACACAAGGGGCCAAAATTCAAAACACACCTTAGGTCGCGGGCCGAACAGGAAACATTTATTGAACAATCTAAAACTAAATTTTTAAAACTTTAAAGCAGTAACTTTTTAACATAATTATGAACTAGATATATAGCATTACCTTCAATAATGCTGTAAGCTGAATTTTGCTGCTGAAGATGCTGGAATTGATGGCTAAAAACGCTGAAGTATTACCTAAATGCCAAATTAGCCTAAAAAACTTTAGAAAACGAAAGAAAAAAACTAGGTTATCCAAAACAGCTAGCATGTAGCTGAAAAGATGGCTAGACAACGAAATAGCCTTAAAAAAAAGAGAGAAATGCCTAAATTAGCCAAAACAGCTAGCATCTAAATATTAACCTAGCTCCCAAACAGCCTGAAAAGCTTTTTTTTAAAAACTAAATTAGCCAAAACAGCTAGTATGTAGCTGAAATATTAACTATACTCCAAAATAGCCTAAACAATTTTAGTAAATGCCAAAACAGTCCAAAAAGCTAGCAGAATTCAAATTTTTCAAACTTTAAACCGTAACTTTTTAACATAATTATGAATAATAAAAAGGCAGGAATATTATTCCAGAATAAATCAACTTAAATCTTAAATAAATTTCAATATTTTACCCTCCATAAAAATATGTTTTTTCTAAATTATACAAATAAGCGCAAGATAACATCGGGTCATTAATAACTATAGAGTAAAATGATCTGGAGGGCCGGATAGAATTACCCGCCGGGGCTTGATGCATGTGGTCTAAAAGGATTAAAGAGGTTTGGAAAATTAATGGATGGATAAAACTTAACGGGTCTGGGTAAATCATAAGAGCTGAACTTCACCAAATTGTTTGGAAACCGTACAATCTGATGTGATCATGTGAAGCTAACGTCTACTTTCTGCCCTTAAATGTCTCAAATACTAAATTCACTCCAAGCAATCTTAAAGTTTTGTTTTATCTCTTAAATTCACTCCCTGCTTTTCATTCTTGACAAACATGTTCACTAGGGTAATATGAGCAACTGTGTACATGTTAGAATGTCACATTTCTTCCTCATGTTACCACCAGTATGAGCAATAATAAGCTTATGTTGAGGTTATCCAGGCGGAGTGCAAGGAAATGAAACCAATGTCCCAATTGGGAATTTAGCACGAAGGCTGCATTAGCAGAGGAGACAGAGCAAGGCAAGCTGCTCCCGATGAAAGGAGGGTGGAGAGATTAGGGAATTATCTTTTCTTCAGGCTTTGGTAATTGCTCTCCATTGACTCGTCTTGAGCTTTTGCAAAGCAAAAAATAAATAAATAAATAAATTGAATGAATGCACTGAGCTGCTCATTGGTTATATTCGGTGTTGCTTTGGTTTTAAATTATAATCGGCTGTAGAGTTTCATTGATCTTGAGAGTGTAAGCAGGCAGTTGTAAGTAGTGGCAGTGGTCATTATGTCTTGCTGGAAAATCAATGTCCTTAATGCCCATTGAGTTTTGTTAACAGCAGAAGGAACAGGTAAGCTTAAAAGTTTGGCACATAGTTAAGCTGAATAATGGCCTGGCAATAATTCTCTCAAAGGCTGGAGGACTTTTGAATGGCATCAAGCTTTAAAAAAAAAGAGTCAACAATTGGGCGGAAAATTAAAAACCACTAAAAAGTGAAAGCAATTCAATGAAAAAACTAATCAAAATGGCAAAAACTTTCTAAAGGCCTTCGGTTCCTCTCCAATCATCTTTTTATCTATTATAAAAGTGTTCCTAGTGATCTTTTAATTATGCTTATGCTGTTTTTAGCCCAAATTTAAAAAAAACAAACTATCTCATTTTCTAGGACATAGTTTCTGCAGAGCGGCACAGTTTGGTAGTAATTCACCACTGGTTGTGGTTGGGACAGTGGGTGAGGAGTGACCCCGCCCCACATTTGAGGGAAGTGGAGAAGGAAGCTTGAAGTATTTACTACGTCACAAATACAATCTTTTTTACATTTTTAAACTGCTCTTGATTTGAATGTGAAAATACTTAGAAATGGCATTTTAATCTTATTTTCTTTATGTATGTCCTCCATCGTCATAAAAATACCACTAGAAGAAGTTAAAAACACAATTTTTATTGGAGTGGGTATTTAAAATTCAGTCCAGCTTTCACGTCTTTATTTTTATTTTGGCGTCTCATAAAAGATGGATGTTGTTGCAGTTTTGAAACTCAAAGTTAAAGATTTTTAGTTTAGGAAACTGAAACACAAAATACAGAAACTTAAGCTAAAGAAATGTATCTCCAAACCATAAATAAACGAGATAAAGCTTAAAATGAAATGAGTCAAGAAATTAACCAGGAAAAGATCAGAAAAAAACATGACGTGAAATGAGATTAGTTGCTATAAGAGATGAGATGAAATAAAACAAGATTGAGTTAGGGGCTGTTCTAGAGAAGCAAAAATAGAAATGAAATGTTATGAGATGAAGCAAAATGAGGCACAAGATAAGGCGAGGAGAGATGGCGGTTAACAAGACATGAACTGAGATAAGAGATGAGATGAAATGTGGCTCAAGAAGAGATGGTGTCATACCAGAATACATGCAAAATGTAAAAAAGTATGAGTTTAGGTGAGGCGTGAAACAAGAATAAATTAGGTAAATGAGTTGAAACATGAAATAATACTTAAGATTAGACAAAAAGAAATGCATGAGACAAGAGATCAGATAAGATATTAAATGAGAGAAAGGATTAGACAGGATTGGATGTGAGACAGGAAGTCCACAGGAGAAAATACATTGTGTGAGGTATAGAAGACAAAAAGATGGAAGAGAAGAGACGTGGTCAAAGGGGAAAGATGAAATAGTGCATGAGACATCAGACAAACCATGGAACAAGAAGATAGATGACACTAGACAAGGGAGGAGACATGTTAGATGACATAAGAGTGTCTCATAAGACTGTCTGGTGCTTGTACTGATGGAAGATTGACATGCCTAAGAATCTGTCTGAGGATCATTTTACCATGAAAGTTGTATAAACTGCAAGAGTTATCAAAACATTGGAGATCAGAATGACATTTATTTTTATTATGTCCAGATTACAGATAGTGCTAGAGTAAAGCCCCTTTGGAACGGACTGTGTAAATGTAGACAGTGTCACTAACAGATAATGTCATAGTGGATTTTTCTTTAGGAAATATCATCTGCACTTTTTGCAAATCTAGAATAGATATACAATTTCTCTATTAACTATCAAAGTTTAGGCTGTGGCAATCCTATGAAAGGGACAGAACGGTTAATAGATGGACGGATGGGCGGATTGATGGATCGTCAAAGTTTATTCGATGGAAAGAGCCATGACACCTTCAGGACAAAAGGAAAATGTTTCCTCTGATAGACTTTGACCCGGTTATTAGCAAGACTGGCTAAGACAATTGTGGTACAGAGGTATACCGGTCAATCTCTGAACTAGTTCAGTTTCCATCTTGCACATCCATGTGTCGAAGTATCCTTGGGAAAGACACTGAACTCTACATTATTTCTGGTGGACTGAAATTGGCGCCATTGTAAAGCAGTAAAGCTGCCATCACTGAGTGAATGTGTGTGAGCGTGGGTGAATGGGACTACCCTTTGGACCTCAATGAAGGTATGAAAGTGGTAGATAAATATGCACAGTTTACCAAGATATTTAGAAAAGTTGACTGACAATGTCTTTTTCTGGTTAAAATCCAGACAATGGCTGTGATGACCATCACCGAGACATTCAAAGTCATAGAGCCACACTGGAGGCAGGGAGGGTGAAGTGTCTTGCCCAAGGACATAATAACAGTTGACTGGGGGAAGCAGGGATCAAACCGCCGACCATTCAATTATTGGCCAACCACCAAACCACTGCCCTCCAGATATATACACGTCACCCCTTCGTCTGATTTGGTTTGTTTTTACCACTTACAGAGGCAAAGCAAAGACAGAGGAGAACGAAGTGGCTGAAATAATTAATAATTAAATATTTAAAGAGTCATAAATGCCACTCATAGGGGGCAGTATTGCCTGATCAAGACATGAAAAAAACAGGAAGAAGAAAACCGTTGTGTTCACTTAACCTTTAAAATATAATGTAGTACCCATATTCCTCTAGACTCTAGACATTTTACTATTTTTTTTTCTTGAGTTCAACTTCTTCAGTTTATTACTCTCCTTATAATATATAATATCCATTTTCTACTGCACTTTACCAAAAGTGAGCTGAGAACATCATTTGTTGGTGGAAAGGGGTTTGAACTCTTGGTTCTCACCGGAGTTTAGGGGAGCTTTTACACTTGCCATAAAAGGAAGCAGGGTATCTGAACCAACAAACGTCGTCTTCAAAGATGTCTTCTCATCAAGTCACTTTTACATCCACTTAGGTCCTTTATTATCCACAAATATTTACTGTTTCCTGATTTGGAGGAGGGTTGCCGGGACTGCTCCTCTTCATGTGTCCTGTCCCTGGGGAAAGTCATCGGGACCGCTCCTCTCCACGTCTGTTCCTAAGGAGGGGTTCCAATACTCCTCACATCCGTCTGGCTGAAGAAGCCCTGTCTTCTGGACTTGTTTTTTTGTTCTTCCAGGTCCCCTCCTCTCAAGTGTTTGGGCATCTGGAATCTGCCCTTTTAGGGAGGGGTACTGTCATGATTCAGTGCTTAGGTTGTGTTATGTCATATATATTGCTACTCATATTGCACTGCAGTCTGCCACTTAGTTCTTTTGGTCCACTTCTGCTCCACAAAAAGTTTGTCTATACTCAAGTGAACCGATCCTCATTCCAAGGCAGACCAGGATTTGCTTGATTAATCCATATCACAGTTCAAGCCTTAGCCAGTTGTACGGGGGTTGAACCTATTGGTACTGGTGCTGTGGGGTTTTGGGTTGTCCTGGCCCATGGAGGGTTGTATATAGGATATTAAGGGGAGTGCAGATGTGTCTTGCAGTTTCCTTGAGACTTGCATGGCCACCTCAAGGGATATTAATAAAAATGGAACATACTGTATGATTGTGTGTGTGTAGAAAGTGTATCGTGAAAGTATCTGCAAGTCCAATGTATAAGTTGCTCACACCTATGAAGTATGGGTGATTCTGTTGTACGATGCCACACTCTAGTCATTAAAAAAGTGTGATTACTGGCTCCTTACTGACTGCACATATGGGGTGTACAAATGTGGGACGGACACACAAACTCTGATTGACTGATATCCTCATTTCTAACAATCAGGTGAGGAGTATGCACTTATCCCTTGAACTGCCTACTTCACCCTTACGCCTTGTATAAGTGTCGCGTGTATCAAGCCTGTAAATAAAACTGTGTATACAGTTTCACTGAGCGGTCTACGGTCTTAGCACTTCCTATGGTCCAACTGCCTGACCTGAGCCAGTTTGCCCATTTTTTGCCTCCATAAGGGCAGTTGGGACTAAATGAGCTTTTACACTCATCAAAACAAGGATCTGAACAAAGGAGCTCCGGTTCAGTAAGAACATACCATTGTCTGTGTGCTCTTAATCAGCCTTGCTCATGTAATTCAATGACAGCTTATCATTTTATTTTTTGAGGTCCTTTCTAATCCAAAGTCCTCCAAGGCCAGACTCAACAAAGCTTTGCACTTTTAACACTATTGTGTAGAATGAGTCAGACGTCTCTGATGCTATTCACTCACCTGGAGTTAATGCTATTCACCGCCTGCCTTTGTCTACTGCAGTTTTTTTTTTTTTGGCCTTGAATGATGAAGAATCAGCAACTTTTAAGTGTAGAACTGAAGCCTATTATCATGTGGACAATCAGATTTGTCCCAAGAAAAGTAACACAGGTAGTCATACTTCAGTAAAGTCTTGACTCATACAAAGAGGCAGTTTCTGATCATATGTTCTTGCTGGATTCGTATTTGACTGCAGGGCTCAGTGAAAATTTTTCAGCAAATTAACCAGCATGAAAATTGTTATTATTCAAAGAGTGTTATTCAAACTTTTGAAAATGTCTGCAAACAGAAGTTAGCAATTTCGAAAATTGATTAAAATCCAAATTGATGAATATTTTTGACATATTTATTCCACCTTTCTATGCCCACCTGTACCTGTGCATGTGAAAGTCTCTTTAGGGTTGTCATTTTCATAAGGGCAGGTATGCTGCTGAGAAGTCATGAATCTCAATAACTCATTAACATTGTTGCCAGCAGACTTCAAAAATGGCTCCAGAGATTTTAAACTGTCCAACACCTGCTGTGCTGAGAATAATTTCCATCTCACTTATCCAGAATTTTGGCGAAATGAGAGCCGAGGCTGAAATATCACAATCTTTTAATGTTTATTTATTGGCAGCAATGTGGGATTGTTTTGATGGCAACAGTAGTAATGAGTTTTAGATTTTGTGATTACACTTAGCCAATTCATCCGTATAAGGCAGCAGTGCCAACCAGATCTCTGAAATGAAACGACGATTTGCTTCAATGTTTTCCTTGTCCTTCTCTTTTTAAAGCCTTTTTTTCTACCTGGGGGGTTGAGTGTCACTCTGACCCATCCATTGTGACTATTTGTTGCTGTTTTTCGACATTTGGTTTATTTTGGTCTCACGGTTTCAGGTTGAAATTGGTGTGAAAACGCTCTGGTAGAAACGTCAGCGTTGGGTTATAAGTGTTAGACCAGTCACCAGTAAACAGATCAATAATATTGTTTCTTTAAGCCGAAATGTCAGCTTTCACCACTCGGAAAAAGACCATGAATGTCTTTGTCCACCTTTGAAAAACAGGTTGGATCATTGTTGACTTTGCTTTCACAGTATACCATCTATTTCCCCTGTACAAAATCTTTTCTTCATGTATAAACACCATCTTCACACTGACACAAATCCATGTTTTTACTTGTGATTTGTAAAGTACAACTACAGATCTACATGTGGCCACCGAGCAGTTGAACTGGAGTAACTGGGATCTAGGGCCTAACTGCTGATTATAGATTAATAAAACAATAACCAGACCCATATTAAAATAAAAGTTTAGAAGACTGCAGTTGTGTAGACAGGAATTGAGCAAAGCATCATCCACGGGCAAGCAGATGTGGAGCGGCAGTATTAGGGACAAGTGATCATTTTTGTCACCTTTCAGGGACATGAAAGAACAAGAGAAGTGGTGACAGTGTGCTTCAACCTCAGGAACAGGTGAGGAGAAGGGGGACAACCTATTTGTTAGGGGCAGGAAGCCACAAGAGAAGCGGCAACAGGGCGGAGAAGAGGAGTGACTCATTTGCTTTGAACAGGGAGACACAAGAGTAACGTCAACAGGGAGAAGAAGAGGAGTGACTCATTTGTTTGGAACAGGGAGACAGAAGAGGAGCGTCAACAGGAAGCTTAGTCCTCTGGAACAAGTGAGGAAAGTGGAACCACCCGTTTGTTTGGAACAGGGAGACAGAAGAGGACCATCAACAAGAAGCTTAGTCCTCTGGAACAAGTGAGGGAAGTGGAACCACCCATTTGTTTGGAACAGGGTGACACAAGAGGAGCGTCAACAGGGAGGAGAGGAGGAGCGACTCATTTGTTTGGAACAGGGAAACAGAATAGGAGCGTCAACAGAAAGCTTAGTCCTCTGGAACAAGGGAGGGAAGTGGAACCACCCATTTGTTTGGAACAGGGAGACACAAGAGCTGCGTCAACAGGGAGGAGAAGAGGAGCGACTCATTTGTTTGGAACAGGGAGACACAAGAGGAGCGTCAACAGTAAACTTAATCCTCTGGAAGAAGTGAGGGAAGTGGAACCACCCATTTGTTTGGAATAAGGAGACACAAGAGGATCAACAACAGGGCGGAGAAGAGGAGCAATGCATTTGTTTGGAACAGGGAGGAGAAGTGTAGCGGCCAAATCGTTTGGAGACACAAAAAGAGAAGCACCAGGAAGCTTAGTCCTCTGGAACAAGGGAGGACAAGAGGAACGACCCATTTGTGCCATAACTCAGGGACCAGTATGCAGAAGAGGAGCAGCAACGGGAAGCTTCAGCCTCACCTCTGAATTACCAGAAGAAGAGTAACTCCTTTGTACTACCTCTCAGGGACAGTCGAACTGAGGAGGAGCGACAAAAGCGAGCTTCTGCCTCAGGGACAAATTAGTAGAGGGGTACACGTAAACCCGTACTTTATTGAATTTCTTCACTTTGACACTAGGTAGAAATCACATTGCATTAGCGAGGGCCAGCACCCACAACAGTCGGACAAAAGGGTCTAGCATGCATCCAGGATCGCATGCTACACCGTACCTGGTCCCCTCCTGCGACCCACCTTCAGGACGGCGCCAAACACCACCCCACGAGAAACCTGACGGAGGCGAGAGACCCCCCACTCAGTACAGAACTGCATGAATTCTGCATGATTACTGCAGTTTTTTATTGCAATTTATTAGTGATTCATGCAAAAGCGCACCAAATGTACATAGGTGGCTGTTTGACACTGTCTTAGGAATCTGAATGTGGGAATCACAAAGGAATTTGAAACGATCTAGTGGGTAAATATGTTGTAATGAGGAGGCCTGTATGAAACTGAAAGAAAATGGCGGACAAACCTGTTTGTTTTTGCTTTGATATTCTGGTCAGAGTTTGTTAACCAGCCCCAATTCATGCTGCTATTCTAACTGTAGAATTACTTCAGGAAGTTTTGCCCATTTCAGTTTTTTGGTATGCTTTAGAGTGCCAGGTGTGAAAGCAACCCATGCTAAATGAATGAATCGAACGTGATTGGTCTTCTTCACTGATTCAAACCAAATTCATGAGACTGTGAAGCCAATCTTAGCCTGCTTATAGGCCTCTAGGGCTAATGGTAATGCGAGTTTAAACAAAGGCATGAGCATTTTAATATGACATACCGCTTTTTCTTCCATTTCTTTGCACCATCACGACCAACGAGTTTCATCATAAAGACTTTCCCTGTAAAACTGTTTCTTAACCATTTTTTCATGCTTGTCCAGACGATAATGGTGCTCATGAACCATCTCTTCTTACCTCTAAATCCGCTTTTTCACATTTCCATTCTGTCAAGGAGCAGCAAAAAGCTCTTCAAACTGGAGTGACGCAGTAATTCGATCGTCCTCATTTGAAGAAACAATCATTTTTAAAGGGGTTTTGGCCATAAGTTCTTTAAGGGCATCGTTAACTGCAATGTAATTTTTTTCATTTCAAGTGTCGGGAAATCCTCACATCAGAAATCCCTCTGAAATAATAGGTGAAGAAAGGTAAGAAGAGGCAGAGCTTTATGTTTTTAACAAGATCAAGTCTGAGGTTACAGCCAGTCTAGTGTGAATCTTCAAACTTTTCCTTCAGAAACATATGACTTTTCTTGGTTGTAGATTTTTATGCAAATGAAAGAAGTAACAAACACCGGTGCATTCAAGAACGGACTGAATAGGTTTATTTTAATGTTCTTTATGGTGTTTACACAAGTCTGTTATACCCGATACAAGCGTATGTACTCACAGTTGGAAGAGGCTGGGTGTGAAGCGGTGCAAATCTCCAGGCTTTTTCTTTCACAGTTATATTACAATATATGAAAGACTTGGTGTCATAGAATTCTGGTGGAGTAGAAACTGCAATTGTTAATTTCTCCCTTTCATGATCAATTTTCCAACGATTACCACATGTCACATGTCAAACCTGAGTCTCTGATTGGTCAAAGTTCGACAAATGAAATACGCGTTTTGTATGCTGTGGGGTCATACTCGCTAATCTCAATGTGTGCATTGATGAGGAAGAAAGTGAGCAAAAAACTCAATTGGAATTTAGTCCTCGTAATAAAAGTTGGATCAAACTCATACATTATATTCTGGGTCTCCGCCATGATTCCACAGATGTGCCCCAGAGGCAGGCTCTGTGTGACTTCAGGCCAATGTCTGGAAGGACAGAACAAACCCCCTATGGTCCTCAATGCCTCATTGGTCAGTATTCGTGCCCCTACTGCTGACAAGCTAATCTA
Organism: Oryzias melastigma; assembly: GCF_002922805.2. Classification (NCBI taxonomy): domain Eukaryota; kingdom Metazoa; phylum Chordata; class Actinopteri; order Beloniformes; family Adrianichthyidae; genus Oryzias; species Oryzias melastigma. The sequence continues at coordinate 6,022,890 of NC_050534.1, forward strand.
TAGCTTTGTTTTTCAGTGAAAAAGCACTGCTTAGGTCCTTGAAGCTGCCCCTAACTGGTTGCAACTGGTGTGGGCTCCATTTTTAACAATGAATTCAATTATAAAAGTATTTTTAAAAGCCTTCATTTAGTATAAACCCTGTAATGTAGAGCCCAAAACGAACTGAAAGACTTCTGTAACGATGTGGGAACACGAGTTTTGAAAATGCGCATGTACACATGGACTTTTGACTGGAAGTGGTCAGTTAAACACACATTTCTGAACCAGGTATGAACGTAGCCTCACATTCTCATCTACCTGAGGTCTCTAAGCTTGATGAATGTATCTAAATTCTGAATTAAAAAATCTGAAACTGGCTATTGTATTTAGTTACCTTTCCTGTATCATTTCTTACCTTTTTTAAATTTCCAATCCTCTCCTTTGTAGCTTTGCTTCTTGCCTAATTGCTCTTCCTCCCTCCTTGTTTGTGCTTTGTTTTCTTCCCCCGTGTTCTTTCTTTATTCCTTTACTTGTGTCTCGCATCCCAAAGACACACTGATTATGCCGCCCCTGTAGTAGCACCAAATCACATTCAGATCACACCTTTTCGCCCTGCGAGTATGAAGGTCGTCTGTGTACCTTTTTGAAATTCAGCTGTCTTTTGTTTTTTCGCAGCCAACAGATTTTTTTTTACCTTAAAAGCCTTTTAGAAGGACTAATGTCACCAATTAATCTTTTCCTGTAACAGTTGGCCTTAAGAATGAAGGACTTCATCGACAATTATTATATTTTAGTTTGTTCGGTTTGATTTTATGGATTTTCTCTATGTTTTCATATCCTTTGCTCTGTCTGTTTGCCTTGGCTTCACCATGTGACCTCCAGTCAGTTTAAAGAGGCTGAAATGAAATCCTCACCTTTAGCTCCAAGTGTCAGAACCAGTCACCTCTTCTGTTGAGTTTCTGTTTACAAGTCAAGAAAGAATAAGATTGATGGATGGGCGCCACATCGGCAATAAATCAGACTTACTGACGATCCATTGTGGTGAAGGGAGAGCTGCTTTCAGAACACCTGGAAACCAGAGTCCAGAGTGTGATGACATAACAGGAGACCGCGGGAAAAACTTCCAGCAGAACCGACAAAGGACGGCAATCAACCACACCTGCAGCCGCATGAACAATATCGATCTGATTTCTTTTCTTAAAGTCCACATGATCACTTTAGGTTTCATACCAGGGCATTTTAGAACTTTTATGCCTGTTTTCCTGCACTGCATGGGCGGAACTATGTCAATTTACAACCATAGGATTGTGCAGAAAATAAATCTTCAGCAGAAAGTAAAGCGAGGAAATTGCTTGATTTTCAAAATAAAACTTGGTTCTAAATATTACTTTTGGATGAAGTAGTGATGATAGTTAAAGTCCAGTACTTTATTACTTTATTTTTAGCTACATTAAGGACAGAATTTTCTATTTTGCTGTTCAGTTTAAAAATACAGAGAGCAATCAAAAGTCACAGTTAGGGTTTTCTTTTCTGACTTTTTTGTTGGAACATAGTACTGCAACCTAATGGAGGATAAATTAATGTCTTTTAATGTTATATAAAAAGTGAAAATTAAAAAATAACCCTGTAAATACATCCAATATTCTTTAGAGCTTAAAGCTGAAGTTATAGTTAATTGTGTTTTTTTTCCTGTTTATTTATGGGGTAGAAATTGTACAAAGGCGATTAAAAAATGAGCTTTCATAGATTCTTTTTGAAGATATTATTTTTTTTCCCTCAAATTTTCCCTAAAACATATTTTTGCAGTTTTATTCTGCATTGTTTTATTTATAATTCAAAGAAAATATCGTTTAACTTACAGCAGCAAGATGTGTTATACGGCTGGCAGCCACTACCGTCCACCACCTCACTGTTACACGCCCCTCACTTTTCCCTATCACAAATTATTATTTTTTTCTAAATGGTGGCCTTTCTGATGGTTTTAACTTCATAGCAACCATTTTATTTTTTGGTCGCCTGGAGGTGACAAACAGGTCTGTGTGACTTTTAGAATAATCTGCAAAAGTTAATTTTTGGATTTCCTTAGCAACAGAGGTTTTTTTGTTAACCACGTCCAAATTACTAATATGTTCATGTCATATGTCAAATCTATTTACTCATTGTGATCCAGGGATTCATGTATTACATTTTTGCAGATTTCCAGCAAAATAGTGGCCTTTCTGTTGATGTTAACTCCATAGCAACCATTTTATTTTTTGGTCGCCATAGGGTGACAAACAGGTCTATGTGGTTTTTAAAAGAATTGACAAAGGTAAATTAGTGGATTCCCTAAGCAACAGAGTTTTTTGTGAAACACTCCCATATTTATAATATATTCATATCATATGTCATATCATTTTGATCAACTTGAGCCAAGAATTCCTATATTAGATTTTTACAATTTTCCAGCAAAATGGTGACCTTTCTGTTGGTGTGTTTCCATAGCAACCATTTAATCTTTTGGTCGCCAGAGGGTGACAAACAGGTCTATGTGATTGTTAAAAGAATCTGCAAAAATAAACTTTTGGATTTTCTTAGCAACAGAGGTTTTTTTGTGTCAAATGCAGCAAAGATCGGTCATTGAAAGTCTTCTTTTGCCAAGTTGTGCAAAAATGTGAAAATCTCATACTCATGCAACCAAATGGCCACTAAGTCGTAGGTCCTATGGCCATCCCATGACAATTTCAAAACCTTCTTTGGAAAGCCCTGT
>NC_050534.1:6025714-6030376 GCF_002922805.2 Oryzias melastigma
TTTTCTTTTAACAATTTAAAAAATAAATTTTTATCGGGTACCAGGTGCATAGAAATTTTGAGTTTTTGAATATTTGTATCATAAAAGTTGGAAGTGGTAGCTCTATGCTAAAAGATGCTAATAGTTGCAGAATTGGGCAACTAGAGGATCTTCTAGCGTGGAAATTTGTTATTCATGACTTTTTGTCGTCACTCGAGCCGTTTTCAAAGGTGAGCAAAGGAATTTATGTTTAAACCTTGTGCGATTTATTAAAATAATTAAAAAATATATTATGCTTATGTCTATAAAAAACAATTTGAGACCTAGAGTCCACATGCTTGGAGATATTTTAGGTTGTCACTACAGTAATAAATTCTGCTTAACTAGGATCATGTGACTACATATAGAGGGTTAGCTCAAATATTAGCACGTTAGGTTAAACTAAAGATGGAATTTCCAACTTGGTTACAATGAACAAACTGAGCTCCTAATGCACTACCAGGAAAACTGCGACTAACGAAGATGGAGCCACAGCGCTCTCCACTCCTCAGTCCCCCTGCAGGCTTTAAGCAGCTCATTAATAATTGATGGAGGGGACTTGTGCGATGCTAGATCCATCATGACTTCCTGCCCTTCTTTTGTCACAAGCTCTATGAAAAAGACCCCAGGAGTTGAGCCACGTTTGAAGAGTGACAGGGCAAATGAAACTTGGGGTCAGAGTAAAGATCACTGATGTTATAATTGGGCTTAAAAATGAAGTTTTTGCATAAGGCTGGTGTTTGACAAATACACATCTTCCAGTGTGCAGCTGATTTTGAAATACAAACAGCTTCATTTAAATGTGCATCGTATCCTGTTGGTGCAAATTGCTGCCTAATGCCCCTGAGGGGGTAGAGAGGGTTGACCATTTCTAATGTGTTTCTGACACATACAGTTTCTCCTCTTGTCCCTTAGGACTGCACTAGTTTTGGGTGAAAAGTAGCCAATTCTTGCCTGAGAACTGTCACAATAAGCTACACAAAACGGAGTCCGCACACTGAGTTGTCATCTCCGGGCAGGAAATGACTGCCGTCGCTGAATGGAACATGGCAGCAGTTGGAGATGTCGGTCGGCAACTTCTCATCAACCAGCGGACTGGTCAAGGAGTTAAGTCTCCTCGCTGACTTCTACGCACTATGGAGGAAGAGTGTCCGCTTTAAAAATGAATGTTTTTCCCCTTATAGGCTTATAGAAGATGGCACTGACATTTTACTTTAGGATTAACGGAAAAGTCACTCCGTCTGGCTGTGTTTGAGTATTCTTTCCTATGTCTTTCAAGCTTGTTTCTGTGACACTTGGCAGCAAAAATTGGCCAGTAACGGGTCAAGATGACCCATTGAATGAGAATAAGGAGAAATGAAGATTTAAGGAAGGCGATAAAGAATCTAGGGCACTTTCACACCAGTTCATCCAGCAAATTTAGCTCAAACGGTTGGAGAATTCTGAAGAAGTTCACTCTGGCTTGGTCTGTTCTGTCTGCTTGTTGCTGAAACTAGCCACAACCAGCTTGAAAAGCATGGAAGAAGAAAATTAGTCCTGCTAGTCATCTCCATCAGTTTATTCATTTTCTATTACATGTTTATTCGTCAATGGGGTTGCTGGAAATTCTACCTATTCAGAGTCCAGTAAAGGACACCGAATATGTAGACACAACGCCACACAACCCGAAGACTTGCATGCACACCTAAGGGACAATTCCTAAAACCACCAGTTAACCTATGAAGCATGTCTTTGGACTGTGAGAGAATACCGGCATTCCTGGAGAAGCTCTCGCATACACAAGGAGAACATGCAAACCCCACACAGGCAGATCTCAGCTGGGATTTGAACCATGCCATTCCCTTCAATAAGGTGAGAATGCTAACCACTGCACCACTGTGCAACCATAGGCATTGAGTCACAATCATGAAATGTATGCAATCCAGCAATGATCAAGTGGGGTAACACATTAGCCTGCTAGTTATCCATCGTTCATTGTCCCACTGAACTGTCGCAAACTTGTCATGCATGATTATAAATTAGGGATAGACTAAGAAGGATTTTTTCAAGGCCGATACGATACCAATATTTTTGGTAAGTCTGGGGGGCCGAAAGCCAATATTTAGGCCAACATTCATTTGCAATATTCATTTTGAAAAAATAAAATAAAGCAGGCAAAATGCTGTCATATTCTCAACTCATGCGATTTTCTACAACATTTGAGAAGCCTGTAGTTGATTTTTTTTAAACAAACCAATCAAGACAATTTATGCCAATATTGGTTGACCCCTATAGTAAATTGCGCCACAACAACTTCCTTGATTTCAACTTCCTTTTTTTTTGTTTTGTTTTTTTATTTCAACTTTCTTGATTCCTTGATTGCGTTTTAATGAAAATTGTAGCTGAGCCAAGATGCAATGGTTTGATATTCTGAAGATCAACCCTTTAACACCAGAGATGTCGCCAGCAACACCTAAATTGTCCGTAACTCTTTGACCATCCACATGGTCATAGTGAATTCTCTGATTCAAATGTGGAGAAAAGCAATTTTTTACATCGGCTTTGCACAAATGTCTAACGCATTGCTGACTTAAAGTGTTGCAATAGTGCAAAGCCACTTTTCTTCACTTAGACTTGGCTGGAATTATGTTAAATGCACAAACAGATGAAGAGTTGAAAGAAAGCCAACATTAGAACTAGAGCTCAGGTGTTAAAGATTTGAATCCTTTCCATAAAGTTGATTTTTGAAGAAAAGCTTTAAGACCTTCTTGCTAGATGTCTGTAGTGACCATGAACCTGTTAACTAAAGACAAGGCCCTAAAGCTTTTACTGACAGGGAGACATTACAAGTCTTCGAACAGCTTAGATTCCAAGTATCTGCCTTCTAAGAAGGAGGCGGACAACATCCAAATCCTGAGTATCCTCCTCATATCTGACCTCGACCAACGCATGTCTCACCCTCAGTTAACTACTTTCAATAAAAAAAGTCTATGTAAATGCCTGAATATCTGTGCATCCAAAACTCTTGCATTTACATGTAACTATACACATTTCTATGACCGTTTTTGGGCTCTAGGTACAAAACGCGTGTTGAAAGCTACCCAACCGATCAGGGACTCGGATTTGGTATTGACGACTAGATGGCACCCCCTTCAATTCACAAAAGTGTCAACCCCTTGATCACTGAGAAGAAATTAACAGTTGCGGTTTGTGCCTCGCCGTAATTCTATGACACCAAGTCTTTCATATATTGGAATGGAGCTGTGAAAGAAGCAAGATTTGTGAGATTTGCACCCCTTTGACTTTCTGTACCAAGCCTCTTCCAAATGTAGGTGGTGGACATGAGCTAGTAAATGGTTAAAAAAGAAGACCCTCCTTACTCATCCAGTGTGAACACCACATGTTAAAAGCACATTCAAGAATGCGTGTTCCTCAAATGCCCGAAGCAAACGAAGCATTACAAAGACAAACTTTCACAGAGTCACAACTGAGCTGATAAAAATGTCAGATAATGGAGAGAATTTTGAAATTTGCAAAAGGTCGATGGAAATGCGCTCATTGGAAAATCCTGGTCTACATGTTTGTTTTTGTCTCATTTGTTTTGGAGAACATAGATAGGTGATGTCCCAACTTTTGGAAAGTTGTCATCTTCAAAACCTCCACCTGTCGTTAATTAGTAAACAATCAGGAGCCAAAAGGTCACAGTATTACCTGTACTAATATAGGAACTACTCCCAAGAAAAATGGCTGTTGCCTTGGATACACTACTTTGCCTTCTTTGTTCAGTATTTTGTACGTGTAGTATGTGCAGTACGTGCAGATGCAGAGTATGACTGGAAAATTAATTATTGGAAGATGGATACATGGCGGGAAAAATTTGTTTATTTTGTCTGTGGATAAATTTACATTTTTTTAACCAATATCTCATTGTTGGAGAAAGGACACTGGAATTTTCTATTGACGTCTAACTGGAAAAAATCAGATAGTATGAGAAATCAGATAACTTGGATATTTGTTGTTCATCTGGGTTGTGAATTCGACAGTTAGCGGAACAAGGAGCCTTTTTTCACGTACCCAGTCTATAAACCTTTTGTGCCTCCTTCATCTGGAAAGACAGCAGAAACCACATTAACAACTTCTTCCCCAGAGCTGTGAAATTCCATTTCATTAGAGGGAATAGAGGCAGGTGACAACTTTGTAATAGAAGCCTTTATCTTTGTGTAATGGATGGTTGTCTTGTCCCTGCAAGGTCAAAGGTAGACTCATTTTTTGGCATCATGCTCAATTTGAAGCGTCAAATTGTGAGCACTGGAGACAAGTGAAGAAAAGCAATGGTTTGGGAGAGAAAAGAAGGTTAACACATCTCTGTTCTTTATTCTGGAAAAGGGCCTCAGCTGGAGGCGAAAAGAGCTCATTAGCATCACCCACCTGAGACGCTCAGTTGGAAGTGTGTGACGTGGGGTTTAGAAGACGTGGGAAATAAGGAAAAGAGGGGATAGAAACCAATCTTCAATTTAGTTTTGTTTATTGATAGTCTTTTTGGTGTTTTATTGTTGTTGTTGGTTTTTGGCTGGAGGAACATCAATCCACATTAGCTGCGATGCAGTTTTGACACACGTTTCTTTTTCTTGATGTAAAAAAAATGTATGTTAAAAGTACCTTTTT
>NC_050534.1:6030673-6047441 GCF_002922805.2 Oryzias melastigma
GGAAGTGTGTGACGTGTGGTTTAGAAGACGTGGGAAATAAGAAAAAGAGGGGATAGAAACCAATCTTCAATTTAGTTTTGTTTATTGATAGTTTTTTTGGTTTTTTATTGTTGTTGTTGGTTTTTGGCTGGAGGAACATCAATCCACATTAGCTTTCAACTTGTGAAAGAGTGTTTAAGATTAACATGACTAACTCTCAACCTTGTTAGCAATACGTTAAAAAAACAAACACACATGGCATTCCTAACAGGAAGTACCCTCTGGTTCCAAGAAGCCAAAATCCCATAGACTTCTGTTGAAAATTAAACAGCTATTACTCAGTCATTCTATTTGTCAGAATAACCATTTATGCCTTTATTTTTTTTAACATGTTCCTGATATTAAAAAAAAAGCGTAATATTGTTTCTGTAGTGCAATTCACTCAAGTCATAGCCAGACCAATCATATGCCTCAATAGTAGGATGTGGTTCCCCCCGACCCCCCATGTCAAACGTTCCGAATGTTTGACAGATTTTGTGTAGCCCACTTTCAATGGGAAGGATGTAGCCCTCCATCAAGCTCACTCCTGATTGGGAAGAGTGGTTACCATAGAAATGTTGAGTCAGACTGACCAATCACTGGTTTCAACATGGCGCCGTCCACAATGCAATAAAGTGGTGACTGAATTGACTTCATTCATTTGAACCGGAAATAAATCATTTTATTTGGATTACGTCACACTCACTCAGTCCAGTTCTTAATACAGTCGGGATGAGAACCAAACAAGGATTTTTTACACTCATAAATAACCCTGAGTGTGTTTCACTATAATAAAAAACAGACTTTTACAGATAATCTTATATAGATCAAAAAGAACATGGTTTATATGACTTTATTTTGAAAATTAAGAATATTTAATCTTAAAAAAACACAACACCAAAACAAAATTTAACGTTCAGCTGGCTTAATAGCTTATGCAATGTGTTTATGGTCCGAGTTAGCCCTTGTGTTAGCAAGGTAGCTAACTCATTAGTTAGCAAACCACCCCCTAAATTACCAGCCATTTCCACCAAAAACAGGTCAATATCACAGACATAACAAAACAACAACTCTGAACCATTACAGGAGTAAACTAATATCAAAGACGGATCTGGTGAGGAGAAACTGTAACAGGTCTTAGATGTTGACCGAGGCTAACAGAAACCACTGAACAGGTGTGAACAATAATCTGAACCATCATTAAAAAAATAATAATAAAATTAAGCAATAAAAAAGTGGAAGAGTAAAACTACAAAAAAAAGAGAAATATTTAAATAAAATTCAACAACTAAAGCAAAAAAAATTGTCGTAGCCATATCTGAATCCGCCTACTCTGTAACTACTAAAAAACTTTATAATGTCATGAATTTTAACAGAAATTCTGACAAACTGAGCTTTTTGCAAAAACTATTTATGAATTCACTGTATGAACATTTTGATGATTTACTGAAAAATGCATTTTTTTCTGCAAAAATTATTCAAATGCAATGCATTATGGTCTATTTCCCAATCTAGAGAGCACTGATGCATAGTTTTTGCAGAGAATTCTGGGAAATTTCTAGGGCACCCAATTTTGGAATTGTAGATTTGAATAGGACTACAAAATGGCGAACGCACTATAGAGTGCACTATATAGTGAGTAGTGAAGGAATTCGGACTTAGCCAATATTTCATTTTTGATAGCTAGCATGAAGCTAGCATAGCAAGCTAAAGCTACAAAACTAAAACACTAAAAAAGACTATGAAAAGTATGAGAAATGATAACAGAAACAATAAAAATGAAAGTTACTTGAAATTGAAGTATAAAGTGAAACAATAATATAAGGATTAAAGGAAAATCAGCTAAAATATTGTTGAATGTTGTCTTTCAGGATACTGGCTATTAATCATTCAAGCATTCTGGAGAGTTAAAGTACTGAAAACTAAACCAATAAATGATCAAAATAAATAAAAATAACTGAAAATTATTATAAGTGACTCAGATAAACTTTTAGCTAAAATAAGAAACACAACTTTTAACTTCTTGTTTTAAATAAAACTAAATGTGTAAGGTTGGGGTTAACTTTAGAGAAAAAAGACTCACAATAAATGAATTTCTCCTATAATTTAAAACATTTTATTTATATAAGCTTAATTTTAAAATAAAAGTGTAAATTTAAAGTTGAAAGTCTTTTGTACCTGCCTTTGACCCCTAATGATTGACATCTGTCACTGCTCTCTTTTTTCTTATTATAGTTGATTGTTGAGTCGCTACCGGTTTGCCCTTTTTGATTGTCACAAACATTAAAAATTAATGGTGAAATTTGCATTAAAGACGTCAGGAACACGAACATTAGTGTGGTTATGATGTGGTGTGATCTGTGGAAACATGCAGCTTGAATTAATACCTGTTTGTTCCATATTTCTGCTTCATCCATGTTTAATTTTGGATGCAATAAAATCTCTCAAAACCTCTTCCTCTGTTGCTCTGGTGATGGAGGGCAAAAGAAAACACTGACAGCATGAGAAAGCATGATTATTATTTATTAAAACTGATTCCTGTAACATAAAATTAAGGATTTTAGACATGTAACACAATCAATCAAATTAAGGAATTATTAATTATTAGCTTAAGGATAATTTCCATTTAAATTAATGAGACAATTAAAGTAAATTGACATTTTTTCTGTGTCAGTACAGTTTATACGTACTTTTATGGAATTGGTTCTTTATTTTTCTGGAGCTGTCCACAACGTTAACCTCATACCTGACCAGTTTCATTTATCCAAGATGAAAGCGATTTGTTTCAAAGACATTCTTTTAGCTTGCTCTACACCAAAAACAAAGATGGAAGGAGATGTCACCATGGCTTTGTCTCCCTCCTGACTTATCTGTCGGGGAATCAGCTGCAGCACGGCTCACGCTTCGGAGGGCAGACGCTGACATTTTGGGCACGAATTAATCGAGACGTTTCAGCGACGTTGGAGCTTCGCGTTTCCTCGTCTCTGTGACACCTAAACATGTGTTAACGCCGCTGCTATCAGTGTGTAAATTTAGCATCAATCTGAGCGCCAGATGAGCCCAGTCCAGTGGAAAAAAATACTTTTCTAATTCTAGAAAAAGTAGAATGCTATTTAAAATGTGATTATGAAACAACTGGGAATGGTTATAAAAACATTGCTTTGTTTTACAGTCTAATCATATGGGAACTCATGATGCCAATTTTACAAAACAAATTCATATTGCTCCCTTGTGCAGAGATTTCATTGTGATATCGTAACTAGAAACTTAAAAAACTTTAAAAAAATGTTTACAGTTAGTAGATCTTAACAGGATGTCAACCCCTGATCGGTTTTTACCTCATAAAGACACCATCGTTGACTTTTCCACATGTATTTATTTTTTATTTTGAATTAAATCATCTGTCATTGAGACTTTCATATGATTGCTGTGTAAAATAAAAGTTGTGGTCTTTTTTAAAACCTTTTTCAGAATAACTTCCAATATTATAATTGTATAACTGTGTGTTTAGGATATCCTTTACTTGTTTTTATTTTTATTCTCTAAGGTATTAATATAAGAAATCCAACCTATAAAATGTTTTGCTTGGTTTGTCTTTCAAAATTAAAAGTTATCGATCTTATAACCAATAGCTTGATTTATATGCATTTTTGCAATCTCTATGGTCAAAGCATAGAGCTAAACAAATACTATTATCTATTTCAATAAAATGTGTCTTCATAATATTATATCTGTGCATTTAATCACCTTTAGAAGTGTAACACACCTATTTGGAAGTTTTTTTCTAGGGTAAAAATTCTGCCTATTTTAAAAGTGTTCTTTTAATTATAATTATGTTGTTTTTAACCAAAAATTTTAACTAATACTTGATACCTTTAATACTTGTGTTTACTAGCACATAGTTTCTGCAGAGCGGCAGGCATGGAGCGACCCTAAACCCCCTTTCCCCTCCCCATTGATGAGAGCTCGGAGCAGGGAGCTAGACGCCTGGTTCACTCCAGACACGGAAGTGAAACGGAGCCGGCTTCAGTTCGGCGCCCTTGATAACCAATGGTGTAATTCACGCCAGACGCGATCTTCCTGCATCATGCAGCAATCGTTCGTTCTAAGTTTTGAATGATCCGCGTCAGTTCTGGTAGGAAGTTACGTCAAGACACTTGAAAAAAATTTCAGTTAATTTTTTTAAAATATAGACAATTTTTCACAATAAAAAACTGCAAGAAAATAGTGACAAATAGAGATGAGAATAAACAACAAAACAGACATCTATACTGAAAGTGTAGAAAGAAAAATATGATTGCATTTGTCAATCGCTGTATTTTATTGTGAAAAATCGGTTATATTTTAAAAATTGACCAGATTTTCTTGAGTATTGTGACGTAACTTCCTGCCAGAATTGACGCGGCTCGCACAAAAAACTAGACCAGATGTTTAAACGATCACTGCAAAGTGCGAGCCGGCCGCGGAGGACCACGGAGCTTTGCGTCTGGTGTGAACTACACCATAGGTTAACACAGCCGCTAGATGGAAGTGGCGCCACAACAAAGGTCTTTTCAAACTGCATTTTTTGTCCTCATCTGATTCGATTTTAAAAAAAGAAATACTCAGAAATGCCATTTTAGTCCGAACACTCTTAATATATGTCTTCCACTATCAGAAAATTTCACAAGAACATGTTAAAAACACCAAAAACACTCATCAGAGTTGGTCTTTAAAGTCATTTTCTACTCCTGCTTAGCAAAAACACTTTGATGGGGTATTTACCGCCTCCTTTAAGCAGATGATGAAAAAGCTGTCAGAGGGGCTTGATGTTGATCTAAGAATCAGAAAGGATTTTACTGTGGTTAAAACAGCAGTTTCTTTTTATTTAGCCGAACAAAAACAACGGGAGATCTAATCTCTATTCGGCAGCACTCCCAACCCGGTGCTCTGATCTCCACCGGGAGTCTTGACCCTGTCATGTCAGCATGATGAGAACGCTCAGAAAAGGTGAGCGGCAGAGGAGAGGAAGTGTTTTGGAGGAATAATTAAAGGGGGAGATGGAGGCTGCTGCTGCTGCTGCAGATTGCCGGGCCTCATTCTTTGATTGGACTCGTTCTGGTATCTGAGTGCAGCCGGGCTCCACGACTCTTTCCTCCCACGGAAACTGATTGGGTCGGAAAAGGGGAGCGGCTCCTTGGCCTCTTTCGTTTCCTTGATTAGACATTGTTCGGTTCCTCTTTAATGCCGACCTCATACTTCGGCCATGCCTTGACCCAGGAATGAAAATACATTCTACTTATACACATGGAACCAGTGCCAGCTTTAGTAATTGAAGGTTTTTTATCAATGGATGCTCGCCAGTGTTCTTGAAAAACCATCTGCCTCTTTGTTCCTCTTCTCCTGAATTCTCTCCACTCTGTCTGTTTCAACAACCTGGCTCTTCCATGTGTTTGAAGCAGGAACACAAAGAAGCGTTTGACAGGGCAGTCAGTGTGGGGGCGGTTAGCTGGAAGCCTCGGGCGTTTGGCTAAAGCGGGTAGCCGAGGAAGAGCAATGACTAAACATGCCTTATTTTGACAATCGAGAAAATACATTTCTACTTTATCCTCTGCTGTGTTTTACTGTCAAACTCATAAACAGTTTTACAGTCACATCAGACAATATGCTGATGATACTACTTGATAGTCTTCTTAAACGATTAGTGTTAGACCTCCTCTTAATTGGTGAAAAATGTCTAAATTGGCCGAAAAAAAACTTCAGCAAACTTTTTCACCCACTTTTATCAATGGAAATCATTTCCAGTGTTGCTGTTCCTCTCCATGACCCTTTACCCAAATTTCAACATCTTGGTTGGGCTCTTTCTAGGCTCACTCTTATGCTGTTACATTTCCACCAAAAGTCTCCCACGAGCATAAACATTCATTATGTGTTTGCTTCATTTTAGATTTTTTTTAAATGGGAACATCAAAAATGATTTGTTTTTCTACAGTAGTTTAGAAATTTTCATTTTTAGTTTTAATTTGAAACCAAATGATACATGGGTATTTCTGTTTTTTGTTTTTTCCTTTAATGTTGAGTTTCACACAGGAGAAGCTCCATGAGCGCACAGTCCTCCACTAGGGGGCAGAACTAGTTTTAGCCGCGTAAGAATACATTCACAGGCGAGCAGGAGAGACTGTCCTGCATCCGTGGAACGTTCTTATTGCGTGCGTGTTTGATATATGCTCATGCGGGACTTTCGGCGGAAATTTATCGGCATACCCTCTGTCTGTGCCGTCAAGCGTCGTGCGATGACTCATGGCTGCTGCCAGGCCAGATGAGTCCGTTTGAGCGGATCTTTCATTTTTGTGAATCAATGTCGCTTAAATGTTGATTCTTGTACTTCTATGCTGTTCTCCGATCAAAGATGATATATTTTCGACATCATATCCTGTACTCTCTCATGCGTCTTCGGGGGAATTGCGTTGCTGCTGCCCACCTCTGGGCAACTTGTTTGGGATGTGTTGCCCTACCACCACCAGTTTCCCCTATTGGAATAATAACGTATATGTCTATCTATCATCTTTCTCTGTTCTTTGAATTACTCTTTAACCATTTATGCTACTAATGTAAATCCAGTGGATTCTGAAGCGCAGAAATATGCAATAGCGTATGCATATGCAACCGATTTTAGTAGTGAAGTGAAAGCTGCAGATTCTAAACGTTAAGTATTACACATCAGAATCTGTTGGAGTTGTATTAATTACTTAAATGGGAGGATTGGTAGTTAAAAGAGTCTCTGGTGTTAAAAGGTTAAAGGTCTCTGTGTTTTCTTGGACAACAACTTAAAATGGGACTTACTGCAACATCAGCAAACTTTAGGTGTTTTTTATGTTCAAAGAAAATATCTGTAAACTGAAATCTGCTATGATTTAGTATGTAACTTTTGATCAACGATGATGCAAAAGTAGAAAAACCTACCAATTTTATGAATGTTTTACAAAAAAAGTTTGTCATTTTATACTTATTTATTTCTAATGTGAATTTTCTTTTGATACCAAACTGGAATAATCTTTTACATTTCACTGATGCATGAATAAAAGAGTCAAATCCATAAAAGATATATTGCTTATTTAGTCAGTTTCACTGCGTAAATTGAGCTTCCTGTTAATTGGACCTTCAATATTCTGTCAATTTTTGTTCTCTGCAAATCTATTTGGCATTTTGTTCAAAAACAAAAACAAAAATCTTTGACTCTATCAGAGGCATGTGCTCATCTAAAGGTGAAAGAAAAGGTGTTCCAAATTGAATTAGATTCTGGAGGAACCTTATATATAAGAGCAGGACTGGGCAAACTACAGTCCGGGGACCAAACGTGGCCCAATAATTTATTTGATTTGGCTTACTAAACTGGAATAAATGATTTCTTTTCCATGTAATTTTGGTGTTTTGGTGCACTACTAAGAAATTGATCTGAAAATTATTCTGCATTCATTTGGTTTTGGAAGATTTTGTTGCTTTTCTGTGTTTTCTGAGTTGGACAGACATTTTTCCGACCATTCCAACGCCACATAGATGCAGCTTTTCTCAGCATTTTTATCTAAGGGATATCAATCCATTGGTGGAATTGGCAATAAAAAGAAAAAACATTACACAGAAAAAAGAAAAAAATCCAAAATGTTTTATTTTGAAAATTAGTTTCAATCAAAATTAAATTTTTTTGCAAAAAGGGAACCACAACAAATTAAAGTCATGACACATTTCTGTGTCCATAACCCAAATAAACGAAGTTCACCAACCTCTCCTGATCAGATCTCACTCTTGACACCAAACCAATACATCTACTAAAAACACTTTCATAAAATCACATTAAAAAAAGCTTTTATTTTGAAATGGAATCTAAGAGCACACATTGTTGGCAGCTGCTGTGTAGATCCTATTCAAAGGGATGCAGATGCAACTGGAAAGTTTCAATGTGGAGCTCAATTACTGCCGCGCCGAGAGGACTAATCACGGCGCTTGTGGCTCTTTGGTCGCCTGCTGGCTTCTTTTTCATCCCTTCATTTTCACTATCTCATCTGATAAAATTACAGCTGCTTGGTGTTTATCTGAGAAAAGGCGTCGCTTTCATATGCCCGTGTGTGAAAAGCTGTTGGGTGATAAGCTGGAGGTGCTGGTTTGGTGGTGTTTATTTTTAACTCTTTGCTGGAGTTTGAGCCAAGGTAAGGAACAAAAGACAAAGTTGGAACAAAATCCTGTTTTTTCTGTGGTTTTTATTGTTGTTGGAGGGGCAGAACTGTGTGCAGTAACTGACTTCGGTCCATGAATCCTGATTCACTGTCGGCTAAATCAGATAACAGCTCTCTGTTGTGGTCTCCAGGGACCAAAGCATCAAGCTCCACCTGGTTTGCACCATAGAAATGGATCACTCCATAAACACATCAATTCTGATTTGTCTTTACAGGCATTTCACTGCCCAGACTCCAAGTCCTTTTGTCTAATTTAAAGTCAAATAAATCTTTTTGACCTGATATAGAAAACATTGACTTAAGAGATAGCATTTGCTTTAACATAGAAAGATGTGTCATGAATATTTATCACTTAAAAATTGAAATTTTTGAAATATAGAATGGAAAGAACTTTCTTGATCCCACAATGCAGGAATTGATTGTTAGCATAGCAAAGTGTTAAAAAACAGCAAATCCTGAATAACTCAAAACAATAAATAATGCAGTAATAACCCATTGTTTTAAGGTCACTTCAGAATAGTGACATTCTGTAAAATGCTGGATTTTATCCAAATATCTTGTCGGGTTTTAATGGCCAGGAGTCTAAAAAAATGTAAGCCAGGTTCTCATCAAGCATGTGATAGAGGTTCTTGACACTGGACTGTCACTACCCAAAACTAGTGAATGTTCCCCATGTTCCGTCGGAAGAGGCTTGATGCGAAATGTCGAAGCGGTTCAAATCTCGCAAATTTTCCTTTAGGCTTTTTCTATCACAGCTCCATTCCGATAATTGAAGAAAGAGTCCCTGATTGGTTATAGTTCAACTTGGTTTAGCTTTAAATATGTGTTCAATGGCCTCATTTTGTACAAGGAGCCCAAAAACGACGTAGAAACTTGCAAAACAACACAGGAAAGCGAGTTTTCAACCCAGGACCCCAAATGCCCCAATGGGCCAGGACAACCCATATGGGTCAACACTTCATACGGGTACATTTGTCTAAAGCTTCATTCACACGGAACGTGATTAGCGTGTCAAATTTGCGTCGGCCCGCTCTCTTTCGCCGCACATCAAATTTACTGTTCGACACCTGCGCTAAAATGTCCTTGGCGCCCTGGTCACAAGTGGGAGGAGCTACTGCCAACATTTTCTGGACTCTATTGATTGCTACATCATGGAAAACATGGATGATGTTGAGCAAGTAGCTTGGTTTGTATGTTTTGGAGAGCTCTACAGAGACGCCGGGAAGCACGTCTCTGTGTCTGTGTTCACCAGATCATTCAGAGATGCTAGCAGTACAGTGAGTTTGTCCATTGTCTGTGACCCTATTTGAAGAACTTTTGTCCAGCTTTACCTGAGATAGAAAAATATAAATAAAACTAGAGAATCTTTTTATTATTGTCTCACTAAAAATAAAAACATGGTAAGCCCATGGAGTTGGAGCTATTGTGTTCACTAGAATGGCACTTGCGGCGGCTATCCGTCTGCCGGCCAGCAGAGCTAGCTGGTTAGCAAAGCTCGCTAGCTCGCTACAATGTCCACTAGGTACCTGGCAGGTGTAGCAGGCTCAATCGCTCCAGCTCTATGGGCTCTGCGACGGGCTAGTGACCTATTCAGGTTGTATCCTGCCGTCGCCCAACTGTAGTCTCTGGCAACCCAATGGTCCCAGTGAGTAAAGAAAATGGATGAATGTTCATGATAGTGCTGCCACAAACGATTATTTTAATAGTCGACTAATCACAGATTATTTTTTCTGATTAGTCGACAAATCGGGTCATGCACAAACTGGGTGTAAAGCACACATCTTAACCATCTTTAGCTTTAAACTAACCAAAAATTAAATATGTAGCATTACCTGGAATAATGCTTGTGTGAATGCTGTATGCTGAATTTGGCTAGTGCTGATAGCTGAAGATGCTGAAATTTATAGCTAAAAATGTTGCAGTTGATAGCTGAAATCGCTGAAGCTAATAGATGAAGACACTGAAGCTGATAGCAAGCTAAAATATAAGTTCAATGTCAAATTAGCCTTCAGAACTGAAATAAAGCGTAAATTAGCCAAAATAGCTAACATGTAGCTGAAATATTAGCTGAACTCCAAAATAGCCTAAAAAACTGAAATAAAGCCTAAATTAGCCAAAATAGCTAGCATGTAGCTGAAATATTAGCTTAACTCCCAAACAGCCTAAAAAGTCTTAATATATTCCGAAATAGTCCAAAAAGCTAGCATAATACCATTATAACTCTCAACTTAACTACACTCTAACCTCATATAATATAAAGTAACGACCAATCAACTATTAAATTACTCATCGACTATTTAAATTGTCGATTAGTCTTTGATTAGTCGACTAGTCGTGGCAGCCCTAGTTCATGACAAAAACCCTCAAATTGAGCAGCAATTGAGTCACCGAAAACGTTGTGTGCCCAAAGCTGAGCTCCTGATTGGTCGACGCGCCGCATCAACCTAGCCAAACTTTAGATTATTAAATTCTTGACGCGTTGCGTCCCAAATCGCACCATTGCGCTCAAACCTCACTGTGGCTGGACTGTTGTGCCGCGCCCGACACCCAAATCGCACCGCAGGACCACAGATCGCGTTTATTCAGTGACTTGATATTGAAACTTGACGCCCCTACCGCACCAATCACATCCAGTGTGAATGCAGCATAAGGCCTAACAGACACGATACTCTAGGAAGTTAACCAATCAGACAGAACGAATTATCATGTAAAGCTAACAACTCTTTCATGAAAGGATTTAGTTATAATAGGGTTGAAAATGATATTTGACTAAGATAAGACAACTTTAAATAGAAGGAAATTTCCTCTCAAAGATGAGTCTGTAAAGGATGTCATGTTCAGTTTGTCTTCTTCCTCATGCAGACATTAGCTGTCTTGTCCAGCATTTAAAGGAGATGTTTACTGGACCAGAGTCTTCCCACTCACAGCTGCTACCAAGACTCAGCCTGAGTGTGTCATCTCCCTAGTATTGGCTCATGCATCCTTGTTTACACGTTTTTGTGCTTGTGAGTCTGGAATTCACCTTTGTGTCTCTGTTGATTCGCAATTATTCATCCAAATATGTTTCCCCATCTTTAGCCCCCATTCACTACCTTTTTACAGAGACGTGCTCTTTTAGACATGCCTCGTGAGTGTTGAAGGTCAAGTAGGACTCTAGAGCCAAATTCAAATATTTGCTTCATCCCACACAGAGAGATCCACCGTCTGAAACAGAGAAGTTAGCTCCTCTCCTACCGATCCTCTGGAGGCAGCTTTTCTCATCTCGAGGAGGTTAGAGATTGAAGTCGTGATCTCTCAATAAGCATTACGTTCTGGAAAAAGTAAAACAATAAAGACTTTTAATGAAATCGTATCCTTTCTTCCTAGAAGTTATTTATTTATGAGGGTCTTTGAGGCAACTCTAAAGCCAGCCATGGTGCAGATTCCACCATGACTCACAGGAAGTGTCATTCTCTTTCTGCAATAAAAGCTCAAACTTGTATGAAGTTGTCAAAAGTAGCTCTGCGTGTACTTGGAGTATATGGTGCATTTTCTTTTCTGGAGTACTTTCCTCCTTTTGGTGAAAGGTCGAAGCTGTAAACTGTCATCCGCAAGATTACGCTTTAATTTGAAATACCGGGAGAAATCCAAATGATAGAAATTGCCAAGTCATTGCAATCGATCAGTTTATCCTAAAGTGCAACAGACAGTTTTTTTTTTGCGTTTTTTATTGTTTTCTTGGCTCTGCCACCATCGACTGTAAATGAGTACATAACTGTGACCCCTCCCCCCTCCAGTTCCAAACAGGAAGTAGCTTCTGGCTCCAAGAAGCCAAAATCCCATAGACTTCTATCGAGAAATAAACAGCTATTACTCCATTATTCTATTCCCCAGAATAACCATTCTTGTTCTGATAACCTTTTTTAACATGTTCTTGATAATCCTCATTTTTTAAATATATTTTTTCTTTAGCACAAGTCATTTGAGTTATAAACTGACCAATCAGATGTCTCAATTAAGTGATTTCAATTCAAAATGTTCGTGTAGCCCACTTTCAAGTTCTAGGGATCCTGACTCCCAACAAGCTCCTGTTTGAAAAGAGTGGTTGCCATAGAAACGATGACTCTGACCTACTCAACCAATCACTACTCACTGATCACATCTGGCTCCAACATGGCAGCGTCCGTATTGCTAAACGTTGGCGACTGAGTTGACTTTATTTGGTTGTAGCCGGAAGTCAGCCATTTTCTTTTGATGACGTCTCCCTAATTCAGTTCAGTTCTCATATACAGTCAATGGTTACCACTTCCTGGTGATTGAGGGTTCAACAGGAACCATGTAGGATCACACAGTAATTTAGGTTCTTGTTACACAAGTATTTTCTTCCCATTCATTTATAACTGTAATAAAAAAAAAATTATGCTTTTTGAACTTCTTTTTTATATTATAAATGTAAACAAGCTTAAATGGGGTTACTTTGACTGACAGGATGTTGTCCGATTACCAGCTTCAGAATGAACCAATACTTTTTGTCCTTCCTTTTCGCACATTTAGGCACATTTTGGCCAAATGTGACCAAAAGGGGCATGGATTTGAATTCAGATCAGTCTAAAACAAACCAGTGCCACATCCTTATGACCTCTATACGTACAGTATATAGGAAAAACGGAGTGGTCACTTCAACGTTTTCATTCCAGTCTGTGTTTCTATGTTCCGCTCACTCCAGTGTTGTTTAAACCCTGTTTGTGCAGTGAAAAAAATATTTTTTTTATAGAAAAATGAAATTTTATGTCTTTGAAGATCATATTCTTCATCATAAATTTCTTTTTAGTCTTTGTTTAGAGACTTTCTTGAGGTAAAAGTCTAAAATTTAAAAGAATATAGTCCAAGGACTTTCAATCAGATGTGGAGGATGATGCTTAGTAAAGACAGAAAAATCTTTTTCCATATGAAGAAAAAGCTGCACCTATCAAAAGAACATTGTATATTCCTTTTTGTCTGGCAAAAAAAAACTTGAACCTTTTGGGAAAAACAACTGAAGCTTCAGTTGTTGCAAAAATATCGCAACATATATATATATATATATATATATATATTCTAGTATATCATCATTCAATCTGCCTTGATGAAATAATAAAAAAAACCAAAAGAAGAGAGTTTTTAATTTCCTATTTCTAGGGCAACAAGTGGAATCTAAAGGTGGATGATTGCTTTTAAAAGGAACCATCTGTCGCTTCATTTCACCTCCAAATAGATTTGTTAATGAAAAACCCACACAGTTATCAACCTGTCAATCAATAGAAACATAAACACCTGTTTAAAGAGTTCTGAGAAAAAATGTCCAGTTTGTTTACATCTTTCTTAGAAGTACAGAAATATCTTCAACATTCCAGACCAAACAAGTCTGATTACGAACTTCAGTTTTTTAATGTTTTTTATAAGTAGTAACCTTTTTTTAATTACTATAAAAATAGCTTTTTAAAATCATTCATTTAGATTAACTTTTTTTTAGTCATTGTTGGGCAGCAAACCAAAAGTGCAAATATTCATAGTGTGATAATTTAGAAAAGAAAATATAATAGTGAATAAATAATCATTACTGATTATTAAAATCTTGTGTTTTTTAGATAAATGTATAAAAATAAATGGAGAAAGCTGCAGAAATAAAATTACATGTAAGATATGATTAAAAATCAAAGCTCCAAAACAGCATTGGAGCTACCCATATATATATATAAATAGCATCAATAGCATCAAATTTTCAGAAAAACATGGAAATAAAACTCAAATTTGAAAATTTCGAAATAAAGCAGGCTATTTCCTTTGAACAATAGGAGTCAGACGAAATTAAGAATTATTAATAAAATTATCTCATTATTTTAGCTCCTTCTACATCAGCACATCAATACAAGATGACAACAACAACAAATAATAAGAAGAAAAATAAGTAAACGGTGATCATTTTCCAAAATACCATACCACTCTTCTATTTTCATATTGATTGTTCCACATCAATACCACATCGTGATACCTATAATTTAAAATCCAGTATTCTGTATCTTCTGAATCACAGAATGCTCACAGACGTTCACACAAAGGATTCACTGTCTAATCCTCCATATTATCTCATAATGTTTGGGGGTAAATGCAGAAAATGAACATTTGTTTCCATTATAAAGATCTACTGGCAGACATCATTTTATGTAAACCAGACTAGCTCAGTTCCATAGCAGCTGTGTGTTTTTTTCTAATTGGAAAGTTTATTTTGAAATTACATTTGTTTGTTTGTGTGTCTGCAGATGGTCCTGTGGTGTGGCGAATGCTGACTTACCCCCCGACACGGCGAGCTCTCCTGGTGGGCTGCGGTCTTCAGATGTTTCAGCAGCTTTCGGGGATCAACACAGTTATGTGAGTGTGAAGGTTGACACAGGCTTTGGAGATCTCCACCTCATCTGATCAGATTCTACACCTGCTGTGGTCCCTAACAGGGCATAGCCCATGGTGTTCACACTGCACAAGCAGGAAGGGACTTCCGCTTCTTTTTCAGACTCATGTCCGCCATCTACTTGGTCAGTTTGCTACTTGAATGACTTGAACTACAAAAAAATATGTGGCAAAAAATGAACATGTGAAAAAGTTATCAGAGCAAGAAAGGTTATTCTGACAAACAAAATGAGTCTTTGGGATTTTGACTTCTTGGAGCCAGCAGGTACTTCCTGTTTGGAATGCTAGGGGGAGGGGTCACTCAGTCCAGTTCTCAGATAGTCAAGGCTTTACTGTCAAGGCTTTAGTGTCTAGTTTAATGTCTAATATAAATTTAAAAAAAAAGCTATTTCATCACGTTTACAGTATTTTCTGTGCTGGATTGGAATACCTTGAACTTTAGCACCTATCAAAATGGACACTGGTTTGATAGGAATTGTACTAATGTTTAGCAACAACACTACATAAAAAGAAAAAAGGCTTTTCCTATTGTTACACCTCAAATTTAATAGCAGGGGAGATAACAGATGATAGAAAACAGCGTCCTTCTATTCTATTGAAAAACAAGATCGAGACGGAGTTTCTCCTTTCGACTGTAATTCGGTTAAATCACAGAAACCGTCTTTCATCTTTTAAAGCCACATCTTCCTCTGCCTTACTGCCCACTTGCCCCTGAATGATCCCCTCTTCAACCCCCTCCTCGATCTGTCTGAGGAGATCGTGTCATCCATCCGCATCTCACCTCTCCCCTGAGACGAGGCGCGTAGCAAAACTCTGTAAACATTCCCCAGATTTGTCCTGTTGCCTAGCAACCGGAGGAAGGCGTGTTGGCACGTGGGGCATCGTTTTGGGAAATGTGACACTACAGATCTGCTGGAACATATGAGCTCTCGCCTGCGTGTGAAATAAAGAGGGGCCTGCCCCTCACAAATCCAGCTCCCATCATGGAGGCCGGAGTTCTAAACCTTCGCGCCCCAGTGAACTTCCAGCCAATGGTGTGCTGCCTTTCCCGCCACACATTCCACTCCTGTTGCCAGCTCACTGAACAGCAGTGAGGAAAAGCTGAATCCGTCTCCGTGACTTATTCGTCTGCCAATCTCTCGGTCGACCTGAAAAGGTCTACCTGTCGCCGCGGCGCAAGTACACAGCGGCGAGTCGACTGAACTGCGGTGCGCGTTCGATCCCGGCGCCGTGAAGATTGTGTTCATGTTTACACCTGGCATTAAAATGTGTCTTTACTCTGCAAATTGAAATCTGATTGCCCTTTCGTCTGCAAAAACAAGCATCTCAGCACACCGCCGTGATAATTGCATCCTCGCTAGACCGCATGGCGCTGACAGTCGCTTTTTGACAATGTCTCCAATTTAGTTGTTCGCTGGGATTTTTTTTCTGTTGCTTCTTTAAAAAAAAAGAGAAAGTTGATTATTTTGCCTATGCTGCAGTCGTTTGCAATGATTACAGACAAGGCAGGAGTGTGTAGACTTTAGTCCTCTTTTTCATCAGAGGAAAAGTTTGTTCCTCACATAACAAAAACAACAACCATCAGAGTGAAAGTTAATGAGCTTTATTCTTTCTTGGTGTTCAAACTAAATCAAAGAGTAGGAGCTTTTTAAAACCAAGCTGCAGGAAGAAAACCCTGATGAGGCATTGTGATGGTAAGCTGCACTCAAACAAACTGTAATTACTCCTAGGGTTATAATATATTCCTACTTGTCTTGGTTTTCTTGTTTTTCTGCAAACATTTTACCCTATAATTGAACAGAAATCCATAAATCTAAATGTAAAAACTCTGTTTTTTCAATATTTACACGGCTGTCTCCAACACGGATATGGTGCTTTTGCCATTCTTTGATGAAAGTATTAGGATTAAACTCAAATTTTCCACCTTATTTGTCACTTATCAATCCCTTTTCCAAACCAACTTAATCCCTATTGGATTTACGGGGTTGCTGGAGCCTATCCATGCAACTGTCAGGGGAAGATTATATCTTTGCCGTTCCATGACTGTGATTGACACACGCATTCAAACCTAAAGTGGTTATTTAGAGTGAAGTACGGTGAAGTACGCTGTAACGTAC
>NC_050534.1:6050113-6070057 GCF_002922805.2 Oryzias melastigma
AACGTACGCCGTAATGTACTCGGTGACATACACTGTAATGAATGCTTAACAGACATTCATAACATATCAATACTTTTTTGGTCCACACTTCGTTACCGGTCCGCGTCTCATGGGTGGGGGATCCTTGTTTAGCATATGCATTTTTTTCCTTTTGTGGCCAGTGCCAATCGGCCCTCGGAATGGTATCGGTTCACACTAATGGGAACAGCCAGCATGTCAAAAAAAAGACAAGATGGGGACACTCAAAACATCAAAAAGTGACACCCGAACCATACGTCCATATATAACAAGTAACGCATTCTCACTGCATTTCTTATCAGGATTGGGTTGCGGGGGAAAGGAAAAGATGCCCAGACTGTCTTCTCCTCGTACACTTTCTATAGTTTCTGTATTCCCAAGCCAAGGAGACATAGTTTCTCCTGGATGTCCTGAGTCTTTCCTGGAGTCTCCACACGAAAAGAACATACAAACTCCACACAGAAGTATAGTGGGATTTTTGCCTAGCCATTGTGCTATCCTGGATATACTGACGTTGGGACTGGGGTTGTCTGGAACCTAAAAATAGCTCACTGAACGTTTTATTCAAGGATTTTTTATCTTCACTGGTGTCTGTGGCAGACATGAAAACCTGTCCACCTTTAGCCACATTTGTCATGGGAGGGATCACACGCCAATGTAAGGGTGGGGTCATCTGGACCCCATAAGATAGCACAAGAGTTTTAACAGGGCCTTCTTGCTGTGAGGCAAGAGTGTTGCCCACTACACCACTGTGCAATCTCTGAAAAAACACAAATTCAAATTTAATTTCCAAATGAAGAAAATTTGAACTAATAATTTCAGAAAATTATCAATGACATTCACAAGTGTTTCTGTTTTGCTGCTTAGCCTCTTGACTACCAGCACTAGAGAGAACATTTCTAAAACTGAATATCTCACCACTACTGCACACTATTGAATCAACTCCTTTTGACATCTACAGACGATAGTTAGGGTTTGGGGCGTGGCTCTGGCAATTGTTTAAAACATGTTTTGACTAAACTTTTTTTTCTCTGGTAGTCAGGAGGTTTGAAACACTAAGACCCTTTTTATTGAATTTATCAATTTGGCAACTGAAAGGCATTTCTTCCTGAAGAGTTTTTAAACCAGGAAGCAGTGGATGCAGTTTATTTAACTGTTCATGTATCTATATGTTAACCAATCACAGAGTGATGTCATGGAGGGCACAGCATTATATAAAACAACCTAAAACAGATTGGAAAGAGGCTTGTCTGGCAGTGGAACTAAACTCTTCTAATCTAACTTCACTAAAAATAAAGACTATTGTAATTATTACCCAACATAATACGATTAGTACAAAATTATTAGAAATTAGAGGGTTTTAATTATTATTAAATAGGTTTGTTTTTCTGTTGCTAAAACCAGTTGAGTTAGTTTTTATTCCATTGCTTCTTTATTTGCCTTTAATGTGAAGTTGGGTCATAAAAGCCTCATGAAGAGCCTCAGACAGTGAAACACCACAGCAAACGGGTGGAAGGATACGCCTGTAAAACACAAGTCCTTAATTCTCTCCTGATTTATTCCTGCAGTAAGCATCTTCCTAATGAGTTTGTGGTCTCAAGTCACTAGTTTAATGTCTTTCACAATGCAGCTTTGTGCTCGTTTGCTAAATTATGATCCCATTTAAAGTGAAATAAAGCAAAGAATGGATAGAACTTCGCAAGCGTGAACAGTTTGGGACAGTTTTACGAAGAAGAAAAAACACAGATGTCTTTTTCCAAACGCTGGGTTGAAAGCTTCAAAAACGGTCTTTCCTTAATGATAATGGCAGCTGGTTTATATAGGGCTCTTCATTATCTGTGCACTCAGCGTGCACCACTTCAAAAGACATCATTTGCAAATGCAGGTTGAAGGATTTTCATGGGTATACCGCGTTGACCTGTGTGTCTAATTCATGTAGTGTTTTTTTTTTGAAAATAAAACTTACATTTTATCAAAGGAAAAATAGTTCTTGTATTATATTTAAAGCACTTTTTAGATTTTGCAAATAAGGTATCAGTTTTCCTTAAACAACATGTTTTTTTTTCAAGAAGCTACATTTCTCTCACTTAGTTATCCAATAACTGTGAAAGCCCAACGTTGGATGTTGTTGTCCGGATCCGGCCCTTGGGGTAATATTTCAGCTACATGCTAGCTGCTTTGGCTAATTTAGGCTTTTTTCCATTTTTTTTTTCTTCTTTTTTTTTGTCCATTTTGGAGTTAAGTAATATTTCAGGCATATGCTAGCTATTTTGGCTAATTTGGGCTTTTTTGTTTTTTAGGCTGTTTGGGAGTTTAGCTAATATTTCAGCTACATGCTAGCTGTTTTGGCAAATTTAGTTGTTTTTTTTAAGTTTGTTTGGCTGTTTTGGAGTTTGGCTAATATTTACACGTTAGCTGTTTTGGCTAACTTAGGCTTTTTTCAGTTTTTAGACTATTTTGATATTTAGATATTTTTTCAGCTACATGCCAGCTGTTTGGGTTTTTTTTAGGCTAATTTGGCATTTAGCTAACTTAGGCTATCAGCTTCAAGGTTTTTAACTATCAATTTCACCATCTACAGCTATCAGCACTAGCATCTGCAGCAGCTAAATTCAGCTCACAGCATTCACACTAGCATTATTCCAGGCATCATAATTATGTTAAAAAGTTATGGTTTAAACGTTTTAAAAATGTAGTTTTAGAATGTTCAATACATGTTTATCCTGTTCGACTCGCGACCTAAGGTGTGTTTTGGATTTTGACCCCCTGTGCGATTGAGTTTGACACTGCTACTTTAGACTATCTGAAGAGTAGCTAGGAAAACAAAGATTATAAACTACAGCTCTGCTGCTTGGATTTCCTCTGCATCAGGTGGTCACTCCTTTCCCACAGTGACGCTTGTCACCATCCACTTCACTTATCCTCAACGTGAGTGACACCTGGCGTCTGAGACCTACAGCTGCCAAAGGAGTCTTCATTTACCTAAAGCCAGCCTGCATCACGGCAGCCATGAAAAGCAGCTAACTCCCATAAGATGCTGCTCGAATAATCAGTCTTCTGCATTCACTTTTCCACTAGAAGTGCTCCCTACTCTTGAATACAGATCAATCCTGTCAGCACCAACAGACCTCTTTGGCCTTGAACAAAAAAAATTATATTCAACCAGAATCCACCTAGGAAACAAACTAATTGGCTGAGATTCCTGCTGATGAATACTGAAGCATTTATTTGTCACAGATAATAAGCCGCTCCTGCAAACCAGTTAAGTGTTTATTTGAATTTGATTTGCTTTAGAGGTTTTCTTTATTAAAGCATCAATTTATGGACAAATGCATTTAACAAACGCGTCTGCTCGGGTTTTGACCTCAACGCAGGATTTCTGCACACATACCTCCCACAGCCGGTGAAAGCAATCATCATGCATTAGCCAAACTGTTATTAGCTGGAGCCCTTGTGGACGACTGCACACTAAAAACGATTCACTGCTTTCATTTGTGGAAAGACGAGACCCTTTAACCAGCACTAGAAAGTAATAATTCCAAAGGAAGAAAATGAGTTTGTTATTATTTGAATTGGTGAAGAACTAAAATAATACTTCTGTTTTGAGCCGTGGGTTTTTTGCGTTGATGGGGGTTTGTGGAGGGTTCTTGAGGTACAGCTACCTTCAGGGACATCATGAGAATGGAACGTACCATTATTATGCGTGTGGTAATTGTTTTGTGAAGTATTTGTAAGGATAATGTAAGCAACACACGTTTGTGACAACCCTTACTCACACAAATGTTGCACGGTATGTGCAGATAATTCGTAAGTGCCCACACAAACTACACCCTGGTTGTCTAATTTTCTCATTTCTAAAAGCCTTTCTGCATGTATGAATGTGTCAAGTTCAGATTCAAATTCTGAATCCGATTCAGGTTGTGTTTTGAATTCAAGTTCTATTTGAAGTCAAATCTTTATCTCCAAAGATCATATTTTAAGGCAGACATAGTCACACCCACTTTGCTTGCATTGAATATTTGCATTTGGTCATTTAAATCAAACAAATTTGCATACATTTCTGTGCAATCTGTTTTCCAAAATAAAAGCTTGTAAATGCTTTTGTTCTTCCATAATATTTACAGAATCCTTATCATTGGTTAATGTAGTAACTAAATTTAACTTATCATTTTTTTTTTAAAACTTAAGAATTAGGAATATGGAGCGCATTATAGTAAATAATACATTGAGTCTGGAGGCTTGTATGTGGTTTGTTTTTCCCTTTCTCCGAGTTGATTTAAACTCATGTGTCAGGTGCTCTGTCTCTCTGGACCCTCTGCTTGAGATATGAACAACATCCTCGCCCTCATGCACACGCATTCAAAATTCATCCTCTGCCACAGGAACCTGAGGGAGAAGACACATATTGGTCAATAATACATCAGCCAGGAAAACAAAGCGGTGACAGGTGTCTGCTCTGCTGCTCGTCCTGCCAGCCAAAGTCCCTTCCTGCTCCACCATCAGCTAACAGTTGAAGTGGCGGATGACTGAACTGAGAGGAAAGATTTTTAACTTCTTTGTTCTCATAAAATAAATAAGACACAGCCGAGGGCTAAACGAGGAATCCATCCATCAGTGAAATTAGCTTCATAATCACGCCGGTAAAGGTCACCGTGGGCTCAGATTAGCAGTGTTGAGATTTGGACTAAAAGAAGAAGAGAGAAACACAGATCGAACTACGAGACAGAGAAGAAGCAGGAGGGGATGAGAGGAAGAAGTAGAGCGATGACACTGATGGTGATGAAGAGGGGAAATGGACAAAGGCAGATGACAGGGGGGGGCAGGGTAAGATGGATCCATGAAAGAAAATGGAACACAGGGACTAAAAATACTGAGGAGAAAAAATGTATCCACTTCTTTTGTTGCTGGCGAGAGTTTTTTTTTTTTGGTAGGGTTAACTCCTTTCTAATTGTTCATGTTTACATGGGATTTTATGTATATTATTTTATGATTTATGTAAAAAAAATACTGGGAAAATTAGGGTTTAATTCCCTTATTTGAGCTTCATCCAATGTGGGTCCTTGGGCTGGACCCTATACACTAATGTCTATGTAGCCACATGGAGGCCAAAGTCTGGTTCTCCCTGTGCCCGTCCCCAGCCAGGATAAAATATAGAGTTGTGTCAGGAAGGGTATCTGGTGTAAAAGTCTCTGCCAAATCATCTTTGAAAAACAGTGAAAGCTGATTCGCTGTGGCGACCCCTAAAAGGATAGATTAAAAGGTAAACAACAGGCTGTTTTGGGGTTTAGCTAATATTTCAGCTACATGCTAGCTGTTTTGGCTAATTAAGGCTTTTTTATTTTGTTTTGTTTTTTTAGACTGTTTTGGAGTTTAGCTAATTTTTCAGCTACATGCTAGCTGTTTAGGGTTTTTTCAGTTTTTAGTTTATTTGTAAGTTTGACAATTTTTCAGCTAGCTGTTTTGGCTAACCTAGTTTTTTATTTTTATTTTTTTTTTTTATTTTAGCTGTTTAGGCTAATTCAGCATTTAGCTAATATTTTACCTGGCTATCAGCTTCATCGTTTTCCGCTATTAGTTTCAGGGTTTTTAGCTATCAATTTCAGCGTCCAAGTTTAGCTTACAGCATTAACACTAGCATTAAGTAATGCTTTATATCTAGTTGATACGTGTATTTCTGAGACCCCTAAACCATTAGCATAATCCAAACTTTCCTTAGAAACCTGAACTAGGTTCATATTTTCCTATCCTCTGGTTCATCAACATTCCAGAAGGGCTTTTCCTGCTCATTTCAAAATGGTTACTACCATAAAATGTAAAAAATACTTATGGCGGGAAAGGTTCTGATAATTTTCCAAAAGTTTATCATGAGAATATATCCTATTATTCCTTTTTTAAATTACTACTTGCTGTATTAAAGGAATGCTAAATTTGTTGTTAATAATTCTTTATAATACTGTTACACCATTGTAAAAATGTGTGGATCAAATTTGAGACAAGGGGTAATTAAGTTATTTTTTCCCTGAACATTCATGTAGATATTTTTGCATCTTATGCTAATAGTGTTTTGAGCAAAAGCTTACAAAATACACACACAAAGAACTGATATTATAGTTTTATTTATTTATTGCGGATTTCATTAAATGTTTAAACAATATCTTAATTCCAAAACACTTTTCTGTATATAGCGGACTTTACAGGGTTAAGTCAATCCTCACACGTAACCATGGGGAGCTATTTAACAATACTTTGACTTGTGTCCAAATTTTATCCAAAAAATACTCAGTGAGAATTTTAAAATTCTGAAGCTACGTTCACACCGCCCAAGTTCAAGTGAACACCGTCAATGACATGTGCTGGTAAACAGAAGCAAATTAAAAGAAGTCCCTCATTGGATGTCTAGTGTGACTGACGGGAACGTAGCTTAACAGGTTTTTTAGTATTTTAGGTCAGCTTGAAAATCTTTTAAGAAAATCTGTGTCTGCTCTGATCATTTCAGATGATAAATGCTTGAAGAGTCACACTACCAAGTCTTTGGTGAACCTTAAGCCTCTTCTAAAACGCCTCTTCTATGCCATGAAAAGACAATGCCTATAAAATCAATCCCACAAATATAGTCCCCAGGGCGGGCCATGTGTGGCTTCAGGTCAGTGTTTGTCAGGACAGGAGAATAGTCCGGAATAACTTATTGGTTAGTGTCCATGCCCCTGTTCCTGCCGACTAGGTCATTTATAGCTTTGTTTTTTCAGTGGAAAAGTACTGATTAGGTCCTTGAAGCTTCCCCTAAATGGTTTCAACTAGTTGGGGTTCCATGTGGGGTTAATGTAACAATGTATTCACCAATATGTTAATAACAAATTATAAAAGCGCAGCATTGTACGAAAGAGAAAAAACAAAAAACATTATATACTATAAAAACCCTTAACTTGCAGACCCTTTTTGCATCCTTTTTTGTTTCTTCGCTGTCAGTGTCTCTCGGGGACGATGATGTCATGTTGGATGTTATTATGGATCAGTTGAAACTCGCTTGTAACTTCCATAAAACCACAGTCTGAAGTTCAGTGTGTGAATTTGAGATGCAAAGTCAATTTGCACACATCTTTCTGCAGGAACACCCACACAGAACTAATAAAATTAACAAAAATGAAAAGAAAATGCACCTTGACATGGAGCTATTAGTCCGTCGGCGCCGCCAGTTGCTAGGCAACCCATAGTATAGCTCAGTATATAGAATCTAACTACAGTAATGTATAAGTACACTATACTATCTTTTCTAAACAAAAGAATATCAAACGTTGCAAAAGTTGTTACATTTCAGGTTTTTCTGTTTCTTCTTTTTATCTAACGTCTCATAATATTGATGCTGGATAATAATTGGATTAATCTTGTAATTTTCCTTCAACATTTTTCTTGGAACTCTTCTACAGCCCACCCTTAGAGACTATTACTACTCACTTGTGTCTAAACTGTGAGAAACATCAGGAAGAAAGAATAAACTTTTATTAACTTTATTCTTGATGATCTCTTTGTTTTCTTTTCTTGATTCATAGAGTTCATGAAGAGAAGTATTGCAACAAAATCTAAAGGGTTAATTCATCTTTTAAACCAATTATAGCGAGTGGACATCAGAGCGCTGGGGATCAATATCTTTACTGGCTGTAGACCATAACTGTAAATTGTGGCAGAAAACAAAACTCCAGGCACCAAGGTGTGAAAACAAAGCTATCAACACACAGGAAGGTGACATATTGTTTTTACAGGTTAGTTGTTGAAAGACTTTCATGAAGTCTTAGGTCAGATATTGCAAAAAGACTTTGCTTTAAATAGAGGCCAGATTTAGATTATAATATCTTTGTGCGTAGACTGCAGCTGCATGCAGTGTGACACTTTTTGTCAGCCTGATGTGTTTGCTTTTGATCAGGGGGTAAATTTGAATATTTCTCATCAAAGAGGCCATGCTGTGATTCCATTGGAGCCAAAGGATGAGGTTGTTTTAACGGAGCAGCTTAGGGAAAGCTTTAAAACACGAGCAACTGGTGGTAAGAGCTCTATGTTTTATGTTTTTTTTTTTAATAGCGTGTGCACAAAACAAGCACTCTAAAGAGAGTGCAGACTCCCTGTGGGTCTGCCAGCAGAGCGGCCATGTAAAACTGGCTTTTCGTGACATTTTCAGCATGATATTTGTCTGCCGGACCATCTGTGAGAGCCAACTGGATTGTGTCACAAACAAAACAATTATCAGGAAACATGCAACTTACACTTATGTTTCTATAATATATAGTCCTAAAAACAACAAAAGAAAGTGTTTTTTTGGATGGGGTATGTTCTGAAATTGAACAAATAGTTGGGCTTGATTTGGAAATTAATGTTTTCTTTGTCTCAAAAGGAACAGAGAAACATCGAGCGGCTCAAGAATGTTAATCAATAACTAGAATTTTAAAAATACACATGATGAAAGCGCCCTGTAACAGATTGGTGACTTTTTCTGGGTGTACCTTTGCCCAACAGTAGCTAGGATAGGCTCCAGCATCTCTATGATCCGAGAGATGGATGGATGGATGGATGGATGGATGGTTGGTTGGTTGGTTGGATTAATGGACAGATTGATGGAAATATTGGTTAGATGGGTGGATGATGGATGGACATATAGATGGATGGATTAATCGACAGATGGATGGATAATTGGATTGTTGGATGGATGGATAGATGGATAGATGGTTGGATGAATGATTGTTAGATGGATGTATGGATGGATGGATGGATTGATAGATGGTTGGATGAATGATTGTTAGATGGATGTACGGATGGATAGATGGATGGATGGATGATTGGATGAATGATTGTTAGATGGATGGACGGATGGATGGATTGATAGATGGTTGGATAAACAATTGTTAGATGGTTGGACGGATGGATGGACAGACGAATGGATGGATAGATGGACGGATTGTTAGATGGATGGGCAAATGAATGGATGGATGAACAGATGGTTAGATTGATGGATGGATGGACTGATTGTTGAAGGGATGGAGGGATGGAAAGATGGATGGATGGAGTGATTGTTGGAGGGATGGATGGATGGATTGTTAGATAGTTGGACGGATGGACAGACAAACTTATGGATGGATGGATTGTTGGATGAATGGACGGATGGATGGAAAGATCGTTAGATGGATGGAGGGATGGATGGACGGATTGTTAGATGGAGGGATGGATGGACGGATTGTTAGATGGAGGGATGGATGGACGGATTGTTAGATGGATGGAGCATCGTGAAGGTGTAACTTGAGAAGTATAGTTTATCTATATCTAAAGGAGTTTCATTAGCAGTTATCGTATATTTCTTACAGTTCGACCCTCTTCTTTAAAGCTACGTCTTGAACTTTTTTTCTTATTAATCTTAAATTTTGCATCTTAAATGCAAATTTCATTTCATATTCACAGACACACCAGATGCCTCATTCAGGTGAATGAAGAGACTCTTCGCTCCTAGTTTTGTCTTTTTTAGTGGTCATTCAATCAGAAGTGAACGACTCTTAAGTGCACATTCTTTCTCTGTTGGACCTCCTCCAAATTTGTGCGTTTCTTGAGAGATCTCAATTCAGTTAAGTTTGGAAATAAACACACAAACACAGGCTAGATGATCAGACAGAGTCAGGGACTTGAACTGCATCTGTATCTCTTGCAGAAGCTTTCTTAAAAAAAGAGACATAAGGAAGGCATAAACTAAGTGATTGAAGATGTAACACAGTGTAACTCCAGGACACGGCGGACTCATTTAGAGTTTTATTCATTCTGGCCTTGCAGTGAAAGAGAAGTAAAATAAGCAGTACTCTTTCAAAATAAAAGTTGTCAGCCTCTGCAACCTCAAGGTCGGCTTCAGTTTTGACAAACATACCTAAATAACACGCGCTCTTTGACATACCGTAACTCTATGACTGTTTATGCAATAAACGTGAATCAACTGATTCAGAGAAAACTGTCTTTCATTTCTGCTTTGCATTATTATGTATGGACAGAAAATAGTCTCACTGGACTTTAGTGTGCACAGTTCTTGATTTTTCGCTTTTGTTCAGATGAGCTAGCTGGATCCAAAAATAGAGGTCAACTGATTTTCATAGATTTGCTTGTAGCATTTGCACAATTTGCCCTATGGACTTGCTGACACTGGTTATAAATCAGAAACGTGAGCATCTCTATTAAAGACCTCTCACCTCTAGAATTGGTTCTTTCCAAGGAAGAGGCTTTCTGAAGAGTTATCGTGATACTGTCTGTCGGTTTACTCAGACTGGAATGTCTAAAATCAGACCGTTTGATTTAAAGCGTGTGCATTTTTGGCGAGTTTTTTTGCTCCAGCGTTAATGTGACGCAGTTCATTTGCATTCATTTGAAAAATGGGTCACTTCCCAGGAGATTCTCTGTTTCTCTGTCTCGCATCGCTCTTTCTGCTGTGACTCCATCTCTTCACCTTTTCCCATCTGTCCGTTTGTTCTTGTTCACACACCCACAGTCACCGTCCATCCATTCTTCCTTCTTCTCACCTCGCAGTCTTCTCTCACCTCCTGCTCTCTCAATGCAGACCTCCTCCGGTGTCTCCGCTCTAACTCCTGGTTTCCATTCACGCAGTTGTTCTCTCGCTCAGAATGTCACTACTTCGTTATAGTTCAACCAAACTTCATCTTATCTATTGTCTATGAATCTGAACTATTAGTTACACAGGTAAATACCTCCCTCTTCCTGTAAAGTGAACAGAAAACCTCAAAATGTTTGTGTCTTTTGTCAGTTTTGCAGAGATATTTAGTAGAAACGAATAAAAACCAGGAAGATGTAGACAGGTTTACAACTAACTAGTTTACATTTAATTATATTTTAAATGGTCAATTCTGTTATTTTGATGTTTAAAATAAAAAAATAAGTAGTAGTACCTGAACTTCAGGCTTAAAAAAAGT
The DNA here is from genome assembly GCF_002922805.2 of Oryzias melastigma. Lineage (NCBI taxonomy): Eukaryota > Metazoa > Chordata > Actinopteri > Beloniformes > Adrianichthyidae > Oryzias > Oryzias melastigma. Next base: position 6,061,078 of record NC_050534.1, read on the forward strand.
CATCATTAGTAGTACCTAAAATTTAGAAACTTTCAAACTTCAGTAGTAGAACTTGAATTTGAAATACAAAGCCATCAGTAGAAGTGCCTAAACTTTAGGCACTACTTAAAAAAAACATTTAAAAAACATCAGTAGTAGTACTTAAACATTAGGTACTACTTTTAAAAAACATCAGTAGTGGTACTTAAACATTAGGTACCACTTTTAAAAAACATCAGTAGCGGTACTTAAACATTAGGTACTACTTTTAAAAAACATCAGTAGTAGTACTTAAACATTAGGTACCACTTTTAAAAAACATCAGTAGTGGTACTTAAACATTAGGTACTACTTTTAAAAACATCAGTAGTGGTACTTAAATGTTAGGTACTACTTTTAAAAAACATCAGTATTAGTACTTAAATGTTAGGTACTACTTTAAAAAAACATCAGTATTGGTACTTAAATGTTAGGTACTACTTTTAAAAAACATCAGTAGTGGTACTTAAATGTTAGGTACTACTTTAAAAAACATCAGTAGTAGTACTTAAACGTTAGGTACTTCCTTGAAAGAAACAACTCCAGTAGTAGTACCTAAACTTTACTTAAAGATATATATATCACAGGTGGTACCTAAGCTTTACTTTTTAAAAATTATATATCACTACTAGTTCCTAAACTTAGGTACTATTTTAAAAAAAAACATCAGTAGTGGTACTTGAACTTTAGAAGCTACTTTAAAAGATATTTTAAAAAATTCTAAGTATTAGTACTTAAACTTTAGGTACTTCTTTGAAAAGAACAACATAAATTGTAGTACCTAAACTTTACTTTTTAAAAAATATATCACTAGTAGTACATAAATTTTACTTCTTAAAAAATATATACCCTTAGTAATATATAAACTTTAGGCACTACTTTTAAACATTTTTTTAAAAATCAGTAGTAGTACATAAACATAAGTACTACTTACAAAAAAAAACATCAAAAGTAATACTTGAACTTTAGAAGCAAATTACAAAAAAACATTTGAAAAAACAGTAGTAGTACCTAAACTTTAGTTACAACTTTGAAAAAAAAAAACATAAATGTTACTATTTTAAAAAACATTAATATCGGAAGTAGGACTAGAACATTAGGCACTCCTCTAGTTTGTATTGGCATCCTACAGGCTTCTTACAGCCCCTTTGGTATCACCTGCAAACCCCATACATCCGTAAAGGGCCAGAATTTACCACCCATACAATAATGGTACGCTCCATTTCCATAACACTTCTTTACGCCGCCGTACAAGTCTCAACACTTGCTCTCCTCGTAAGATGTATCTAAATTAATTAATTAGATTAATTATTCACAGATCATTATTTATTAATTGCACAGAATTATTAATTGCATGACAACACTACTTACTTATTTTATTATTCATGAGAATTCCAAGGATTTGAATTTTTTTTTTTAAGCAAAGATTTTTATTTTTTTCTGGCTTAAATTTATTGCATTTTCAGGAGTTTTTTGATTGGTGGATGAGGTGTTCAATAGGTGGATCCAGAAGAATTTTAACCCTTATTTATGGACTTTCCTGCTGCATCCAGTCTGTCACAATGCGCCGTCCAGTGTGTTCTATATTTATGGTTATGGTTCAGCCACTGTGACTGCCTCAGTCTGATCTCATTTCTTTTAATTCTTCTATCACTTACTTTCACTATATGGAGACATTGCTAGAACCAGAAATAGGAACGTTTCCAATTTGTCACTATTTTCTTCAGCTGAACCAGTGGGCGGAAATAAGGTGAGACAAAGGACTGTCTTCGCCAAGAACAATAAGATGTTGATACGAGCATCCGTGCTGCTAAGCGACAACACTCAGTAAACAGGAAAGCCAACTCCTCCAATTAAAGCCAGAACTGACAATGAATTTAGTTTCAAAGAAGAAGACGGACAAAAAGCAGAGTACGGTGGCCATAATAAAACAAAAAAAATAAAATTAGACAAGTTAATTATATATGTATATCGATATATTTTTTAGTCACAGTATTTGCTAGCCACTTATTATCTGCAAATAGTCATAATATGAAATCACACGCAAAATTGTTTGTTTAGAACTTTTATTTTTAACCCTTTGAATCCTAGCGTCTAAAATTCTGTTTTTGTCAACTTTTGAATTCACCTATATTTTCAATTTGAAAGACTACCTGCTTGCTTATTTGGTATCATTTTAATCAGCATAACTGCACTTATGTATCACTGCCTTTATTTGTCATTTTCCATGTTGTATTCACACACTAGACATAATATCATGCAAAAACAGAAAATTCTGAATGGAAAAATGGGATTCATTTTTCTGTGGAAACTCCAAAAATGTTTAACAAACTGTTTTTACAACATAGAATAAAAGTTTTAGGTGTAATTTTATAAAAACAACTACTATAAAATTTGTCAACAAACTAATCAACATATTTTTGAATTAAAATACTAAAAAATCCAGGCTAAAGTCACACCAGGCAGCCCCAAAATATAAGAATTTCTCTCCTAAGAGCACTGCTGTCTATTATACATTTTTCCTGGACTTGTGTTTTTTCTTTTTTTCCAGCTTTTCCTTTTTTCTTATACACTTTTTTTTTGTTATGCTTGTGAAAAATAGTAAAACAACTTTTTTGGGAGACGTCTGATCCAGCTGGATTTCAGGTCGGCTGCTCACAGGTGGGGGCGTGTCTGTCTTCTCTGAACTGCCACACACGGCGTTTGTGAGCGTATATACATCTATATATATATATATATATATATATAGATGTATATACGTATATATAATAATACAATATAAAACACACACATGTATATACTGTATATATATATATATGTATACATACACACATATTTATATATGGATGTGTATATATATATATATATACATGTGTGTGTGTATTATATTGCATTTAATTTTTTGATATACTGTGATATCTATTATATACCATATACATTACAGAAAATCTGTCTTTTCTCTTTGAATCTCATTTATTTATTTTACTTTAAGAATGGAGCCTGTTAGGAAACAAACATACACTAGTACAAGTGGTGATTTTTAAGTCCGCAGGCAGCATAATCCTTAAAGGTCTTCCCTCAAAGTGTCACAGTTTGCTGGTAAATCTCAGCCAAGATTCAGTTGTCAATAATCATTGAGCGTATTGACTTAAAGACGTCTTTACAAACGGCAGATCACTGTAATTCTGTTGAGTCTACTTACAGCGAACTACCTCATAAAAAAAGCCATCCTTGTCATCTGGCCTCAGAGGAGTGATTTATTTCACTTTGAGAAGTGGGAGTAAGTGGTAACCTCAGAACTGTCTCTTAAGGGTCTCTCGTGTTCAGATAGACGATAGTTTACGTCTTTAAGTGTTTTTAAAAGGTGAATTTCTCGTTGCAGTTTGTGGTTCTTATATGAGGAATAAAAAGGATCATTAAAAAGAAAATGAAAAGTTACAGCGTCAAACAATGACAATAAATAAGAACTTTGTTTATTGAAATAGACACAAAACTATCAATGCAAAGAATCGCACTATTAAGTTTTAAAAACGTAATGTCTGATCAAAAGAATTAAGAGCCCAGACTGACTGAGAGGTTTGGAAATTTCTCCCTTTTAATCCAACAAAACAATTGATATTCTACAATTTCAGTAGACGTGCAGTTTTTTCTCCGAAAGCAGGAGAGACACTGAACGCAGTATTTCTGTACTTTGATAGATACATCGGGCTACCTTGGGGTGACTTGCTGCTTCTGCCCCGCTCACAGTATTTCCTGTCATTTTGTGACATGTGATGGATGACATGTGGTGGGTGTTTCATACTGAAAGATGTCTCAAACTGTCAGAAATGACAGCTGAAACCATTTTTAAAGTTGTAACGTTTATAGCAAAGATAAAATATATATTTAAATATGGACCCAGGAGCTTGAGGCTCCTTTTGAGCTGGAGATGTTTTTAGGATTTGTAGTCTTTTAGATCACAGTTGCTGATACAAACGTTTGCCTGAGTCACTCCTCTGGTTTGGGTAGGGGCTCCATTTGCTACTGACACCTGTATTCCCTTTTTATAAGACAGGTTTTCCAGAATCTGGATCATCTCTACAGTTGTTTTGATGCTTCTTTTGGCTCTTTTAGCTTTTCTACATTTCTCACTATAACCCTCCTCATGTGTTCATCCAGCCCTACAACATCATCAGTTCCTCATTGCCAACTTTCTAATTTGCATATGATGGTCCATCAAGATGTTAATAGAATCATTTTCCGCCACTTTTAAAGATGGTGTCCACTTTAAGAACAATCATATTTGGATCTATTGTAAAAGCGTTTCCAATGATTTTTTAATTATGATTAGACAACACGGTTCGGGGCCCCTCTACGTCACTTTTTGATGTTTTTGGTTTCCCATTAAAACAGGGGTCCCCAACCCTCTGAACGTGATGCTTGGTTAGGGTTAGTGTACTGGTACTGGTCTGGTACTTATTCCGGCACTGGTTCCCTAACCCAGTAACGGTTCTGCGTCCCTAACCCTCGAGATGCAGTACCAGGATACAATACCTGGAAACAATACCAGGACCCCGCACCAGACCACTACCCTAACCCGCGTCCCCAACCCGCAAGTTGCGGTACCAGGACTCAGTATTGGGATGTGGTACCGTGACGCATTCTGGACCTTTACCCTAACCTGGTACCAGTTCTGGGTCCGGTACTCCATCCGAGGGTCAGGGGTACCAAAATCAGGGGTCCCTAACCCTCGGGACGTAGATCGGGACGCAGACTGGTCTTCGTCCCTAAACCGGTACAGCATCTGGTACTGTGTTAGAGTACGGGGTTATGGCTAAGGTACCGTTCCATGTTTCAAGGGTTGGGACCCTTGATTTGGGGACCCCTAATCCTTGGGGTATTGCACAGGATCGTGTCATGGTACCTCCTCCTGGTACCACGTCCCAAGGGTTGGAGACCCCTAATTATCATATGCATTTTTTCCCTGTGCGTGGCCTGATACCAGTTCGCGACCCGGAAGTTGGGGACCCCTTATTTAAAGGGAATAGCCAGCATGTCAAAAACGACAAGTAGGAGACACCCAAAATGTGATGAGCCTGATACTTTCTGTCAGCATTTCCACATCGAACCACCAGAGGGAGCCCTCACCTGAGTGCTGACCTTGCTCTTCCTCTCCACTCTCAGCAGTCACTTCCTCATCTGCATCTCCTCAGCTGTTTCCCATCTACCTCATCACCACCAGTATTTAGTCTGCCTTAAGTCAACCCTCTTAGTGCGAAGTCTTGTACTGCCCTGCATACATTTCTGAGCGTTTCTCATTGTTACTCCTCCTGGTTTTGATCTCCGCCTGTCTCCTCGTCTTCCTGTCTGCCTCGACCCATGCCTGGACTCTGACTTGCCTTTGCCTTGTACCTTTGTTTTTGGTTGTTATTAAACCTTGGTTGCTTATGGATCCAAACGCCTCTGCATCTTCGTCACACATACGTCCATATATGATGAGTTGGGAGTAAGAAACCGCTTGATTAAGCCATTTTCATACAAAATTTTAAAAAGCTTTCATTTTCTAGGACTTAGTTTCTGCAGAGTGGCAGGGATTCATCAGAAACTCCCCTCTGATTTGTGTGGGACTGTTGGCGCAGAGCAACCCCGCCCCTACCTCCCATCACCCAGGACTGAGAGCTGTCTGTTTACACTCTCTCCTGCTAGCTTACACTCCGTCACACTCCCAACCTAAACTTACTGTTGCAACAAAAATGGCGAGCAATATTGGAGCTATGTAAATGTGAAGTTTTGATCCAGCTCAGATGAGGAAAACAAAAAAGTCTATTCGTCTGCAGGTGGATTCATCACAATGGAGCGGTGAGGTTGTGGCCTCTTTTTCAAACTTCATCTCTTTGTCTGCTTCTGATTCACCACAATTTGAATAAAGAAAAATTCAGACATGTTATTTAAAGCTTAATTTTCTTTATATATGTTCTCCATAAGAACAATGCCACTCCAGGTGTGAGACTAAGTGTTCCGTGTCTGCAAAGCTTCCTCGTTCTCTTGCGCTAAGAGCTCTGCTGCTGTCTGCACTGCAAACACAAACCTGACACTTGGCGTACAGGAGGTGGTTGATCACGGCTACCAAAGATTAGGCAGACTCCCGTTTGCTGCTCGGGGGCTTTGTAGGTCTGACATGCGCCAACTTGGCATTTCTAACCAACTTTAACAGTTTAGTGCAAGATGTGGTCAAAAATAGTCTTTCCTGTTGGCCGTAATTTAATTTTTCCAAGCCTGAACTTTGTGTGTATGTGTACAGGTGTGTAGCATAATCAGTAAGAAGCTGCGGTGGAGATGGAACGCAGCAGGCTGCACTGCTGAGAACAGAAATAGAGCTTTTATTCCCAATGCTGCTTCAAACCTACACGTTGTTTGTGTGTGTGTGTCGTACACATCTGCTCCTATGTGTGTCAACCCAACAAACACATTTGCTCGATTATTTCCAAATTTGCAGATAACTAATAATGCCTCGCTTGTGAAGCATTTACATGTTTTTCTCTTCTTCTGTCTGATGACATGAGAGCAGAGTGCCATGCTAATCCCTCATTTCTGTGTGTTTTCTGATGAGCCTCTCTTCTGGGTGCTTGACTCTAACTCTGCTACCACTCTGTGGACTCTTGGCAGGAATCGGCGTTTCTCTCATCTGTCTTGAAAGCGTTTCATCCCGATCCGAGTGGAAACGAAGCTGCACGCAGGTGTCGGCTGTTGACCACGGCCGGTCGAGAGCCTTGTTAATGGTGATTGGGAGTGATCTTTCCACTCAGAACAACACGGTGTAGAGTTGCACTGATGGCTGTTGCACCGCGCAAGAGGGAAAGCCACCGAAAAGCGACTGCTGAGAGCCTATTTATAGCTGATTGCTTACTGTCTCCACATTAGTACACGGCACTCCAGTGAAGAGGCTGTAGATAGGGTTGCGCGGTCCAAAGACACACTCACTGGTTCTGTATTTTTACTGACCAGTTTCCATCGTTCTCTAGAAAATAGGATGACTGACATGGACTGTACATGAGAACTGGACTGAGTGACCCCCCCCCGGTTTTCAAACAGGAAGTACCTGCTGGATCCAAGAAGCCGTAGACTTCTTGGATCCATTCTATTGAGAAAAATACAGCTATTACTCAGTTATTATATCTGTCAGAGTAACCATTTTGTTCTTATACCTTCTTAAAATTATTTTTTTTGTATTGTAAATTATTCCGTTATAAACTGAACGACCAATCAGACGCCTCAATAAAAGTATGTGGTTTCACGATAAACCTTTATAACGTTTGATTAGATTCTTCGGAGCTCAACTTCCACTGGTGAGGATGCCTGATTGGTGAGAGTGGTTGCCATAGAAACGTTGACTCAGACCAATCGACTGGGTCCAACATGGTGGTGTCTGTACTGTGTGACAGAATTGACTTCATTTGGTTGGAGCCAGAAGTAAACTATTTTCAATGGGTGATGTCACACTCACTTGGTCCAGTTCTCAGTTACAGTCAATGGTTTCACACCAGAAAAGATACTCTGGTATGTAGTACCATATTTTCCACACTGTAGGGTGCTATCAATGAATAGTTTATTTTCCAACCTATAGGTCTTGTATTAGGTGTACCTAACTATGAAAGATAAGAGTCGTAAAGCCAGTGGATATGTCTCCACTTTAGCCTTGTGTTCTTTTTTTATTTTTTTATTTTCCTACTTTCTCCTTCTTTCTTCTCTTTTCAGTCTAACAAGAAATGTCTGTAAATTTGGCCTCATATACAGAAGGGGTTTGTACAAATATACACCTTGTGTGTCAGAAGATTCATAACCATTTGTAACAATAACAATCTCTCCAATGCAAAAGGCCTTCAGCTCTGATTCGTTTGCTCAGTTGTTGGACAGAACAAGTTAAAAGAAAAAAAAGGAACTTTGATTTTTGTTTGTGTAGTAGGTGTGTCATGATATTGTAAGTAACATGTACTTGTGTTGTTCAGATGATGCCATTACTCTAGCCTCACTGATCGCCATAGACTGTATATTAATCTACTGGATATTGCAAGTGTTGCGGTCCCTCATAGGAAATGCCTTACCTTTGGCCCCCGCGAAATCTGTCCAGGAACTTTGCCGTCACTTCCTGATACGTCTACCGCCATATTGCAACCGATCGCCACCCTTCGACACCGATTAGTCCGAGTTGGTCTGAGTTACATTTTTAGATGAACTACTGTCAACCAGTCATGAGTGATCTTGTTCCGGCTTGTTTAAAGTCCACACCCCTCCCACTTAAAGCGGCTCGGGGGAATCTGTCAATCAAACATTAGAGGTGGGGACACCAGGCACCACATGCTTTTACTGAGGCATCTGATTTCTAATCTAATCTGATCTAATTTTATCTAATCTGATCTATGCATTCATGAGCAGCCAATGAAGTTGGGATGATTGGAAAACTAGCAGGTTGATAAACTGCAGGACTGGGTTTGGGCTGCTCTTAGCGTTTGCAATTTACTTTTTACTTTTATTTTCCTGCTTTCATAAGTAACTTGAGAAACTATAATCCTGTTTATTTTGATGTTTTTCACTTTAGTAAAGTCATTCCATTCTTGTCTTTGTGTCACATAGGTATTACAGCGCCACCATCCTGCAGATGTCAGGCGTCCGAGACGACAGGCTAGCAATCTGGCTAGCAGGACTCGCTACCCTCACCAACTTCCTGTTTACCCTCCTGGGGGTGTGGCTAGTGGAGAGGGTGGGTCGGAGGAAACTCACGTTGGGCAGCATTCTTGGTAAGAGACATTTTAAAAACAGAGGTTTCCACAGCAGCTACGTGCTAACTGATGCATCTGATCTTCCAACAGGAACTAGCTTGAGCTTGAGTCTGCTAGCTGTTGGTTTCCTCATGTCCGCACAGCACAGTCCCCCCGTCACCTTCCGCCCCTTAGACCCCGCCACGTCCAACTCCACCTGCTCCAAG